>NC_046327.1:10094146-10394146 GCF_009819535.1 Lacerta agilis | reverse complement strand
GTACAGCTTACTCTATGGTCTTAACCCTTTCATGTGTTGATTAGAGTTAAGCACATTGATTATGAGCCTGGTTATCTCACACTATCAACTCCAGCTGGCTTTGCCAGTGATGGAATTCTGAAGGGAGCCACATTGGCTATCCCTGGTCTATCCCATTGACTAGTAGTGACTCTTCAGGTAAGAGTTTCTCCCAGTCCTACTTAGAGATGCCAGAAACTGAACCTGGAATCTTCTGCATGAAAAGCATGATGTCAGAGTCTTCTTTTCCTCCCTGCAACAAACCATAGCAAGCAAGTCTGGTCAGGTTCAGACTTACATGCAATCCAAAACTAAGCAAGTCTGATTTAGCATTATGTCCAAATAAGGTCAATGAATGGCCAAGCATCATCATAGCTGTTGCTGCCAGTTCCCCCCTCTAATGTAACATTGACCTTCTCAATATATTAACGCACTAAAGGTCTCTTTATCTTTTTCTGCCTGCTGGTTTTACTTCTGTGAAACTCATAAGCATGCAAAGTGCCCATAAGGGATGCAATTGAAACTTACAGCCATGGGCAAAGACGCACACATTATCGCAAAAGGGAAATAAAAGAATAATTAACCCGGGATGCTGGCATAGGGCCTGATAAATACAGTCTGTGGCTGACTTTGATTAGATGACAATGATGTTCTTCACAATGAAAGCTTTGTGCACTGTGCTAAATTGGGGAAATGTGCAAACACAGTTTCAGTCCACTTGCTCTTTGTAAATTAATTACCTCACCTTGTTTAAACTGAATGCACCTACCTGGCTGGATATCAAAACACACACAGCCTACAAGGTCCGGACTGTGAAGTAATCTGAATATGAATTTACACGCTCTCCTAGTCGGGATTTGATCCCAGAATGCCTCTCTTTTCCTTAGAACGCCCTTGTTTTCATCAGAGAAATGTTGGAGGGTGTGGAGTTATATGACCCACAGAGCCAAAGAGATAAGTAATTATACAAACTTTAGAAGACATCTGAAGGCCCCCTTCAATCTTCTTGGGGGCAACCCAGTGCCTGTACCTCACAGTAACCTCCTAAGGCAGCTTAGGTTGAGAGAGAAAGCCCAAGGACATCTATTGAGCTTCATTGCAATGTATGAACTTGATCCTGGGTCCTCAATCCTAGTCCAGTATAACCACCACAACACACTAGTCCAGTATAACCACCACAACACACTCATACATTGTACGTATAAACAAGGAATCAACCAGTTAAATCACATAAATTACACAGCTTTGCTGACACATGCTTTCTGTTTCTCTCTCTCTCTCTCTCTCTCTCACACACACACACACACACAAAATGCAATCTGAGACAGTCCCCCTAGTTCCTCAACCCATGTGTACAAAACAGTGTAAAAGCTCAGAAATCTAATTCTGTGAGAACTTGTAAGAAAGAACACCTCGTAAACCATCGTTTCAGATACTGAGTAGCTTAGAATCTGTGCCTGAGCATGTAACAGAACCGCTGCAGATTATCATGAAGAGATGAAGTTCTGTGTTTGAATAAACACACACAGAGGAAAAAAAAAGAGATTTTGCAGAACTTTATTCCCAGCCCTAGTAACCAAGCAATCAGAGAAAGCTCAGCCAAGCAAGTGATGAGCGGTTGTCCCCACAACAACCTGATTTTGTCCCACAAACTACAATTAAATACAGGTCAGAAAGAGAAGCAGGACTTTGATCCGTCTCCCCACCTCACCAAGGCAAGTTTAAGCACTCATCTAAGGGACCTAGTGGCCAGACATAAAGAGTAGATTTCTCTTGACATTAATTACTATGCCTGCACTCCTGCAGCTGCTGAGATTGTGGGTATTATAGCAATCTCATGCAGAGGTAAATCATAATGCATACTTTCCTTTCACAAGGCCTGGGGCTAAGGTTTGACTGTGATCTCCCCAATATACCACCATTTAATGAACTAAGTTTGTACTGGGCTTTGCTAAACATGCCACTTATTATGAAGGGAAAAAAACTAAAACCCAAATAGGAGGAAACACAAATAAATGCTAGTTAAGTAGCTATGGGCTGTGATGAACTGTGTTCTTACAGGAACCACACTTCGGACCAATTTCTCATTTTTGGCACTTGTCTATTCCATTCCAAAACTGTATTAAACTCTATACAAATATAATTATGTGCGTAATGAAAGGGAATATGTTCTAAAGATAGCTAGAATACACGGACCTGCATGTCTGTTGTCTGTTTTTACTGGTTTCACCCTATACTCTGTAAGAATTCCGAGTAATTATTTGGGTACTTGTTTATATTTTGTATACTGTCTCTACACAAATCGGAGAGAGATCATTATACAATCATAACAGAATTCTTGGGCTGGATGAGCAGGAATATTTTCTTTTTCTTAACAGAGAGTACTATTGGTGTTCATGAGATCTATGTCCTTATCTTATGCTCCACTGTCCTGAGGAAATTGTAGATCACACTGACAGATGTGTGACACGCAGGGCCGGCACGTCCATTAAGGCGAACTAGGCAATTGCCTAGGGCGCCAAAATGGAGGGGGCGCTGGCCAGGCTTGGGTGGGGCGGTGGGACGGGTGAGCAGCAGCTTCTCCTCTACAGCGGAGAAACTTCTGCTTGCCTCTCCACCACCCCCACCTTCCGCTAAAGCAGGCTTTGGCGGGGGCGGGCGGTGGGGGGGCGCCAGAAGGTGGTCTCGCCTAGGGTTCAAGAAACGCTAGCACCGGTCCTGGTGAAACGCCTTCCAGAAAGTACAACTCTTTCTTTCACGGTGGTGGTGCTACTTGGGTTCAGTCCCATCATTAATTCCTTCTGCAAAGTGCTTTTAACACTCTTAATTTATTTCAGGGATGCTATTCTTTGCTTCATCTAGGCCAGGAATGGGGAGCCTGTGACCCCCAGGTGCTTTTGGACTCCAACTCCCCTCAGCCCCAGCCAGCATTGTGCTTGAAGTTGTAGTCTACCAACATCTGGAGAGTATTGAGGGTTGTTAGGAGCAGTGGTGTAGCTTGTGGGGGCCATGGAGAGGTTGCCCCAGGCTCATAATTGTTAGGGGTACAAAATTTCCATACACGGTGCTGCCTCAATACAGCTACGTGCTTCCGTTGCTGGGTTCCGTTGAACATGGCTTCTTCATGCAAACCAGGAAGTCACCTCTCCAAACAATGGAGCATCTCTTCTTTCCTTATCTATATAGCTGCGATCTCCTGGGTGATGCGGATACTATAAGACAGTTGAATGAGCATGCATACTCTGTCCACCCTACCCCCCCCCCCCGCCGGGTGCTGGTAACCCACGCTATGTCACTGGTTAGGAGAATCTATTCCCCTCACACAGATACAATTCCCAAAGTTCCCTGGGAACAGGGGTCAACAGTCCAACTGTTAAGCTACTCTGGGAATTGTAATAAATAGCATGTGGGGGGAATTGTTTTCATTTGCTATTATGCTATGCATTTTTGTCATTTTATGTTGTAAATCTTCGGATGCAGGGCAGTATAGAAATTAATTAATTGATTGATTGATGATTGATTGATTAATAGCTCTCTTAGGGGAATTACGGGTCTCCTAACATCTCTCAGCACCCTGAAAAAACTACACTTCTTATATTTCTTTGCGGGAAGCCATGCCTGTTTGAAGTGGCATGATGCTACCTTAAATGTATGCTACAGATGGGGCATGGGAGGAATAGACCATGGAAGGTGCGGAAATTAAAGCCAAAAGGATGGTTTTGATTTTCACGCTGGGCTATTTAAAGAAGAAAGAGATAACCTCATGGTAAAAATATTTTTATCATCCCCTCGGCAGAGCAGAATGACTCATTTTGAAAAGGAGTCATTTTGAAAAAGGAGTCATTTTGAAAAGATTTCTGTCCAAAGAATGATGCTTAATCCCTCCTAGATTACCCGAGATGTACGTAAGAATCAAAAGTAGTGAGTGGGAAGCTGCATGCTGTGAAAATTTGCATTCCTACTAGAAGTTCAAAGTGGATTCAGGTGACCATGTTACACACACAGGATGTTTTTAGTGATCACAGGACGGCCTAATGGCCTCAAGCTTTTATCACATAGTGGTTTGCTATAAGGTAAGTTTTCCCTCCCCTGAAAGCAATAGCTGCAAATAGAAGAACAACCTGGGCCCCTGGGCTATGAGACTCTGAGCATACAAGTGTTCTTGGTAGCTTGTCTGAATCCACAGCCTTGGGTTCCATCAGGCACACTGGCTTGCCCTGCGATTGAGGAGGCTGGCACCCTGTGACATGCCCAAGTCATACGTACATGCCCTGTAGTGTGTTAATGTGCCACACGCATGCCACACAGCTTGCGCGTGTGCTGCGAGCAGGTCACTTGGAGTGAACGAGTGGCATCTTCTTTGGCGATCACTCGTAGCCAAGTAAGATTGTCTTCCATAAAGGTAAAGGTAAAGGGACCCCTAACCGTTAGGTCCAGTTGCGGACGTCTCTGGGGTTGTGGCGCTCATCTCACTTAATTGGCTGAGGGAGCATGCATACAGCTTTCCGGGTCATGTGCATAGCTGTCAAGTTTTGGATTTGAAAATAAGGGATCAGCACTCTCACCCGTCCTGGGGACAGTCTACGGTTCTCAGGGACAGTCCACGCCGCGGTAATCCCCCCCCCCAGGTTACAAATTAATTTTAACACCAGGAAAGAGCTCCCAGGAAAGAGAAATCAGGGCAGAGAAAAGAAAGCACTTATTCACGCAGCACACGGTTAACCTCTGGAACTCCCTGCCTCAGGAAGCAGCTATGGCCACCAACTTGGATGGGCTTAAAAAGGATTAGGCAAATTCATGCAGGAGGAGAGGACCACTGATGGCTTCTGGCCAGGTTGGCTCTGCTCTGCCTCCATTTAGGGGCAGCAATGCTTAATCTGAGCCCCTGTTGCCGAGAAACATTCGTCTATTTTATCTTCATCTTCTTATATATCTGTCTGTCTGTTTGTTTGTTATTAGGTATTTATATTCCACCTTTTTCTCCAAGGAGCTCCCTGGTCCTAGTCCTCATTTAATCCCCACAACAGTCCTGTGAGGTAGGCAGGCAGGCAGGCAGGGCTGTGAAGTGCAGGGACCCAAGGAGTCCCCGGACTCCAACTCTCCTTCCCGGAAATAAGGGAAATTCAAGGGATATCAACGATAAGGGATAGCAGCGGGAAACGGCTTGGAATAAGGGAGTTCCCCACCCAAAAAGGGAGACTTGACAGCTATGGTCATGTGGCCAGCATGACTAAGCCGCTTCTTGCGAACCAGAGCAGCGCACGGAAACACCGTTTACCTTCCCACCACAGCGGTACCTATTTATCTACTTGCACTTTGACGTGCTTTCTAACTGTTAGGTTGGCAGGAGCAGGGACCGAGCAACAGAAGTTCACCCCGTCGTGGGGATTCGAACCGCCGACCTTCTGATCGGCAAGCCCCAAGCTCTGTGGTTTAACCCACAGCACCACCCGCATCTGGTTTTAACAATGAGTCCGTAAGTGACTGTGGAGGCCAATTTTGTATCCATATGTCCTTCCACAGTGGGTTCTGAACCAGACCAGTGAAGTTATTTCAACACCAACCTAATACCTCTTCGGACACTTCAGTTCATTCAAAATGCAGCTGCTGGGCTGTTGACTGGGACAGATCGAAGGGTACACATCTCAACCACAGACAATCCTAGATAGTCAAAGACCATGGCTAAATGTGGGCAGGCAATATTTGTGTCCAGGCCAGGCGGCCAGCTGGTGTGGCAGCTTGAGCTGATGAAACAGGATGGTATGTATATCTAGAGAGGTCAAAGCGACTTCCTGGGATTCAGATTGGCTTTGCCACATGCAATATCTCTGAAACAGAAATAATAAATATTTCCACCTTGAATATATTTTCTCTGAAGTGAGTCCCATTGATTTTGATGGAGCTAACTTTCAAATAAGCATGCTTAGGAGTGCAGTTTAAATTTTAATTATGGAATTATGATTCGTATGTGAAAAGTGACTTTCTTGCAATCAGGAGTCCAACTTTATTTGGGGGGGGGGAGGGGGGAAGTAAGCATTTGCCTCCCACCCTGTCCAGGATTACATAAAATGGATGTCTAGGCATGACTACTCAGACTGATAACACAAAGATGTCACATTAAATGCCATATAATATTAAAGAAAGATGCCATATATTGCTTTCTTTAAAAACTCCTATCTTTGACCGCTACGTATTTAGCTTCAAAGTCGTTTCAGAGATAGTGCCAGAATCTGTCTTGTGAGAAAGGCCACTTTGGGGCCAAAGGGGAAGGATGATCATAAACTTGTGAGTAAGGAGTATGAGCATTTATCTGGAAAGACGGTCTGGTGATGAATCACAGAGCATGGCAAACGTGACCATCCAACTGCATGAATTATAGGGAGCTTGTCCTATTAACATTTCATAGAATCATAGAATTATAGAGTAGAAAAGGACCCCAAGCATGGGCATAGCCAGGATTTTTGTTGGGTGGGGGGCAGGACTTTTGCTAGGGTGGGAGCAGAGCCAAGCTATCTGTGTCATGATTAGTCTGTTAGTCAAGTATTTTTATTTTTTGCTAGATCTGGGGGGGGGGGAAGCTACACTCCCCTATCCCCCTCTGGCTATGCCCATGACCCCAAAGGTCATCAAGACCAACCCCCTGCAATGTAATAATCTCATCTAAAGCATCCATGACAGATGGCCACCCAACCTCTGCTTAAAAACCTCCAAGGAAGGAGAGTCCACAATCTCCCAAGGGAGACCATTCACTGTTGAACAGCTCCAGTTACAGGTGGGTAGCCGTGTTGGTCTGCCACAGTCGAAACAAAATAGAAAATTCTTTCCAGTAACACCTTAGAGACCAACTGAGTTTGTTCTTGGTATGAGCTTTCGTGTGCATGCACACGAAAGCTCATACCAAGAACAAACTCAGTTGGTCTCTAAGGTGCTACTGGAAAGAATTTTCTATTTTGTTGAACAGCTCTTACTGTCAGAAAGTTCTTCCCGGTGTTGAGTCAGAATCTCCTTAATTTTTTTAGTATGATTTATTTTATTTGATTAGACATTCATGCAAACATTAATACGCATACACTTACGACAATAATAACACAACAACAAATAACAACAACGAAAAAGAAAAGAAAAAAGGATAAGAAGAAAAACGAAAGAAAAACGTTGAGGTAAGGAAGAAGTACATCAAATAGGTGGATGATAATACACCTTTGTGACTTCCCTCCAGCGGTGCTCATCATTTTTTCACTCGAGTTCTTATTTACATTGCAAATCATGTATCACTACATTATTCAGAATCTCCTTTTTTTGTAACATGAATCCACTGGTTCAAGTCCTACCCTCCAGAGCAGGAGAAAAAACACCTCCCATACGGCAGCCCTTGAGATATTTGAAGATGGCTTTCTTATCTTTTCTCCCTCTCCTCTTTTTCAGGCTAAACATACCCAGCCCCTTCAACCGTTCCTCATAAGGCTTGGTTTCCTGACCCTTGAAGCCAAGTGGTGGAACTTGTGTGTGAGAGAAAATATAGGGTGAATATACCCCTCTGTGTGTACTCATTTACCCTCCTGGCTCCAAAGTAACTAAAAGGTAACATATTCTCAAGAAAGAAATGGAAAGAGGAGGAGGAGGAGGAGTTTGGATTTGATATCCCGCTTTATCACTACCTGAAGGAGTCTCAAAGCAGCTAATATTCTCCTTCCCCTTCTTCCCCCACAACAAACACTCTGTGAGGTGAGTGGGGTTGAGAGACTTTCAAAGAAGTGTGACTAGCCCAAGGTCACCCAGCAGCTGCATGTGGAGGAGTGGAGACACGAACCCGGTTCCCCAGATAACGAGTCTACCGCTCTTAACCACTACACCACACTGGCATGCCATCCTTTGAATAGCCAGTTATCATCCCCGATAAAATGCCAGTGGCTTTTGTTTGTGTTGAAAACTGTTCCCTACCACCACCCCAACACTGAAAGGCTTGATTCTATTCACAATTCCCCCTTGCCAGGAGTAGCTAGTTGGAATGCGCCGGAAATTAGGCATCCCACTTTCTTCCTCCGTGTCATGATTCTGCCCTCTTCTCAGGCTACTTGACTGTGGGCCCATGTGTGGCATCCATCATATTAGCAAATACTGAAATGGAAAGCTCTTGATAACAGCTGTCTTGACCTCCGTTTCCGAAGGAACTATTCCCACACTAGAGACCACTGGAAGTCGGCCAAGGAGATGACAAGCTGCTGCTCCGTTTCGCTGGCCTGCTGGGGTCTCGATGGGTTTACAAGAAGATTTTGAGCCTGGTAGCTCTAGGGCTGCGTAGTCTGGCTTTGAGGACAAGCACTAGCAGGTGAGAGAGAGACGGGGGAGGGAGAGAGAGAGAGAGAGAGAGAGAGAGAGAGAGAGGAGCACACATTTGGGGGCTTGATTACTGAAGCAACACTCTCTGTTCTGGAAGAAAAGCTGCAGGAGACAAAGCTATTCTTAAAGTATAACTTGCATAAAACTTCATTCTGTAAATCTCCTTTATCTAAGGCAGTTCAGACAATGCAGCAACACAAAGCTTTGCAAGGGATGGTATTCCCTTTCCATAGCAAATCATAGAGTTTTAGAGTTGGAAGGGACACAAGGGTCATTTAGTTCAACCCCCTGCAATGCAGTTCACTTATAATATCATGTATTGTAACTTTTGTCCACCTTGTTGTTGTTTAGTCATGTCCGACTCTTTGTGACCCCATGGACCACAGCATGCCAGGCACTCCCGTCTTCCGCTGCCTCCTGCAGTTTGGTCCAACTCATGTTGGTAGCTTCAAGAACACCGTTCAACCATCTCACCCTCTGTCATCCCCTTCTCCTTGTGCCCTCAATCTTCCCCAACACCAGGGTCTTTTCCAGGGAGTCTTCTCTTCTCATGAAGTGGCCAAAGTATTGGAGCCTCAGCTTCAGGATCTGTCCTTCCAGTGAGGGGTTCCAGCTACCCACCCTGTGTCTGTGTTCCACTGGAGAATCGAGACACAGTGGAGACTGTTGTACCTTTATGAAATATGGTTTATTCACCTATTTACACCTTCAGCCTGCATGGAGGGAGTCCAGATCTTACAGCATTGTCATTTCAAGAGGGGCTTGTCCCCCTTAGCAGTGCAACCAGGGGCGTACCCAGGATCAAAACTAGGGGGGGCAAGCCATGGTCGTTCAGGTTGTGACATTTCAGCACGGAAAGGCGAATGAAACCAAAATTTTAGGAAAATTATATATATTATAGCAGTGCTTTATTACGGTAGTTATTACAATTATTTGCTTGATTTTTTTATTTTTTTTATTCTAGTTACATGTCTTATACCAGGGGTGGCCAACTGTGATCTACTTTCAGAATTAAAATCTGGCAGTTTTGGGGGGTTGTTGAGCTTTTTTTAGGGACTGGACCTTCTGAAATAATTGATTTAAAAACTAACTCAGCAAGACAGAAGACTGCCCGCTTTGTAAAGTGTGACAACCTTTGAGGTACAAAACACCCAGACAAGGAAAACCAACTCAGCTAACTAGTTTACAAGAATACTTGGCTAGTTTAGATGTACAGTCTCCAGGGCCAGATGAACTACATCCAAGAGTATTAAAAGAACTGGCAGAGGTGATTTCAGAACCACTGGCAATAATCTTTGAGAATTCCTGGAGAACAGGCGAAGTCCCAGCAGACTGGAGGAGGGCAAATTTTGTCCCTATTTTCAAAAGGGGGGAGAGAGAAGACCCAAACAATTACCGCCCAGTCAGCCTGACATCAATACCAGGAAAGATTCTAGAGCAGATCATTAAGCAAATGGTCTGTGAGCACCTAGAAAGGAACGCTGTGATCACTAAAAGTCAGCATGGGTTTCTGAAAAATAAGTCATGTCAGACCAATCTGATCTCATTTTTTGACAGATGTGGATGTAGCCTATCTTGATTTCAGCAAGGCCTTTGACAAGGTGCCCCATGATATTCTTGTAAAGAAGCTGGTAAAATGCGGGCTAGACAATGCTACCATTCAGTGGATTTGTAACTGGCTGACTGACCGAACCCAAAGGGTACTCATTAACAGCTCCTCTTCATCCTGGAGAGAAGTGACTAGTGGGGTGCTACAGGGTTCTGTCTTGGGCCCAGTCTTATTCAACATCTTTATCAATGACTTGGGTGATGGGCTTGAGGGCATCCTGATCAAGTTTGCAGATGACCAAATTGGGAGGGGTGGCTAATACCCCAGAGGACAGGATCACACTTCAAAATGACCTTAACAGACTAGAGAACTGGGCCAAAGCAAACAAGATGAATTTTAACAGGGGAAAATGTAAAGTACTACACTTGGGCAAAAAGAAAAATGAAAGGCACAGATACAGGATGGGTGACACCTGGCTTGAGAGCAGTACATGTGAAAAGGATCTAGGAGTCTTGGTAGACCATAAACTTGACATGAGTCAACAGTGTGATGCAGCAGCTAAAAAAGCCAATGCAATTCTGGGCTGCATCAATAGCAGTATAGCATCTAGATCAAGGGAAGTAATAGTACCACTGCATTCCACTCTGGTCAGACCTCACCTGGAATACTGTGTCCAGTTCTGGGCACCACAGTTCAAGAAGGATACTGACAAGCTGGAACGTGTCCAGAGGAGGACAACCAAAATGGTCAAAGGCCTGGAAACGATGCCTTATGAGGAACGGCTTAGGGAGCTGGGTATGTTTAGCCTGGAGAAGAGAAGGTTAAGGGGGGATATGATAGCCATGTTCAAATATATAAAAGGATGTCATATAGAGGCGGGAGAAAGGTTGTTTTCTGCTGCTCCAGAGAAGCGGACACGGAGCAATGGATTCAAACTACAAGAAAGAAGATTCCACCTAAACATTAGGAAGAGCTTCCTGACAGTAAGAGCTGTTGGACAGTGGAATTTGCTGCCAAGGAGTGTGGTGGAGTCTCCTTTGGAGGTCTTTAAGCAGAGGCTTGACAGCCATCTGTCAGGAATGCTTTGATGGTGTTTCCTGCTTGGCAGGGGGTTGGACTGGATGGCCCTTGTGGTCTCTTCCAACTCTAGGATTCTAGGAGGGGGTGTGGTGGGGAGAGGGAGGTGGAGATCATGACGACTTTGCAAATGTACAGGAGAGTTTGCCTCGCTCAACAATCCCGGGGCAGTTGTGCGCGATACCTGACCCTCACAGCCTAAACAACCCCCTCCCAATCTCTTCCGTACGGATGAGGGGCGGGAGGAAATCAGGGTCCACACAAAATAAAATAGGAGGAAAACACGGGAGCTGAGCAGAGGGTTGTAACAGGAAGAATTATCTGAAAGACGGGTGAGGTGGTGGTGGGGGATACACAGCTGAAACCGGGATCTTCTGGAGGTGGGAAGTAGCTGCTGCGGAGCTTTAATGGTGTTGATTTTGTGGAAGACAAAAGCAGAGGGTGAGGCGGCTTCCAAGCAGGTTTACTCGGAAGTCAACCCCGCGGGTTTTCCTCCCAAGAAAAGCATAGGATAAAAGCACAGAAAAGCCAGGGGAGCCGCTTTGCAGCGAGTGGGGGAGACGGAGGAGCTTTGCCGGTGCTGTTGCTCACGAGCTGCTGGTTTGCCAGAGAGTCAGCCTGGAGGGAGGGGGACGGGCAGCCACTTTGCTGGGAGGGAAGGAGCGCCACCGGGGCTGCCAATTGGCGCAGCTGCGCCATCCGCCCGGCTGCCGGGGGTGCTGATTGGCGCGCCCCCCCACCCAGCCAGCTCTTTCAGGTGCTTTGCCGCTCCCCCCTTCCTCCGCAACTGCCACCAGACATATATAGTTGGTGGGGCATGAAGCGTGTTTGCGTTTCCATGTCCTGCCAGGGACTCAAGGCTGCTTTGGGGGGGGGCAGCTGGCTTCTAGGGGGGGGCATCTGCCCCCTCCTGCCCCCCCTTCGGTACGCCCATGAGTGCAACCCTAGAGTCCAATACATCTCTTGCAGTCAGCCTTCAGCCAACCTGCCCAAGATGGATCCCGGTTGTTCTTCTCTCCCCTTCTTCTTCCCAGCACAACTCTATTTTCTTGTTACCTTGCACCCAGTTACTCTGGCAACCTTCCACATCCCCATTCGCTGCTCACACCTCAGGGGAAAGACAGTTCTCTTGCATTACCAATGGATCTCAATGGCCACATATTGTTTCTTAACGGCCCAAGTCATTTTGCATAGGCTAGCCCAGGAATTCTTCTGCAGTTTGTATTTCTCCCTTCACATCCCAAATAATCAAAATCCTAACATTTATCAATTTCTAGGGTTTAGTGGCTTCTCCCCAAATCTACAACACTAGCTTGCAACTACTGGACATCATTCACTTGGTTTGGGACTTTAAACTGTCTTCTTGCTTTAATTCGTATCCCACTCTGCCATTTGCTTGTCTCTGTTTACGGTCTCAGTGCAGTGGGAAGCTGGCAAGGATTTAACATACAAAATTCGGCATAGTGAAAAGGTCAGATGCATCAATGGAGACCACCAGAACCTGCCAACTAGGACAACATCGTAATGAGAGTAGGAAAGGCTACAGAAGACTGCTGTAAGCAAATGTTAACATCTGATACCATCCAATTCTGCCAAATGTAATCCTAAATGACAGAGCAGTGGGGAATGATGGAGCAGAAAATGAGATAAATATTCCACCTGTCACTTTCTCTACACCAGGATTTGCCAGCTTGGTGCTCTCCAAGTGTTACTGGCCTGCAGCAGGGGATGTTGAAACAGTAGTGCAACAACATCTAGAGGACAGCATGTCAGCCAACCCTGCTCTAGATCAAGGATTGGAAGTCGGGAATCCAGCCTGGAAGTAGTGAGAAGCCAAAAAGAATTGTCCAGTTGACTGGATGGTTAGCTTGGTCAAACTGCAGGTGGGCTTGGGTTCAAATCCAAGAGTTCAATTAAAGGTTTGAAATGCGCATTTGTAAACAGATTCAGAAGTGCCAACGCTGCTCACCTGGGGCTTTGGGAGGGATGGCATTTGCCACACAATGTGGCCACAGCTGGTCCTAGGAGGCTGTCATCCTCTTGTATGGCCAGGGAAGAGGATGGCCACTTGGTGCCACCCACCTCCGGTCACACTGGACCTTGCAGCTGGGGCAGGCCTCACCCGCAAAGCCAATCAGTTTCAGGGGCATAGGGGCTGCACCCAGCCCACTTTGCTGAACATCACAAGATTTTCCACCCACCCACCCAATCTGCTAGGTGGCAGGGCGCCGCTCCCTAGCATGTACGCGCCATGATGTCACGGTGCATGCGCAGCATCCCAGGTGCATCCCAGGGTGTACCTGGGGTGGACCACCCCCTATGCCCCCCTCGCTCCGCCCTTGGCTAGGGGCCTGTTCAGTGGGGAGAGTGTGGGACATGCGCATGGACCTTGCTAGGGTTTACTCGGTTGCCATATTTGGGGCTAGGGAAGAATTTCCTCCTGCTGGCAGAGTGGCTGGCTTGCAGGTTTTTGCCTACCTGTCAAGGCTCTGCCAAAGCTTTGGGAAAGCTATTCCTCCCCCAGTTGCAGGAAGAACAGAGGAAAAAAAGGAGAGTCACTTTTTAATGAGTTTTGTTCAATCTTAATAGCAAGAGAGAAAAGAACGCAACAAGCCTTAACATGGCATTGTTCCAAACTGGGCTCCTCCTCCCTGTTCCCTAGCAACAACATCTCCCTTTAAGGTGGCTGCTTGTGGCCAAATGTCTCCGATTCTGTTGTTCCTGCTCCTGGGAGCCAGTGTGGTGTAGTGGTTAAGAGTGGTAGACTCGTAATCTGGTGAACCGGGTTCGCGTCTCCGCTCCTCCACATGCAGCTGCTGGGTGACCTTGGGCTAGTCACACTTCTTTGAAGTCTCTCAGCCCCACTCACTTCACAGAGTGTCTGTTGTGAGGGAGGAAGGGAAAGGAGAATGTTAGCCGCTTTGAGACTCCTTTGGGTATGGATAAAGCAGGATGTCAAATCCAAACTCCTCCTCCTCCTCCTCCTCCTCCTCCTCCTCCTCCTCCTCCTCCTCCTCCTCTTCTTCTTCTCTTCTTCTTCTTCTTCTTCTTCTTCTTCTTCTCTTCTTCCTCCTCCTCTTCATGAACACTGAGTTATGGGGGAAGGGGGATCAGAAATAGTCTCCAGTGACAATGTGTCAGCTGGCTACTCTGTTGCAATTCCCCTCCCCTTCTTCTAACACTTCCCAACTATTTTGTTCCTCTCTCTCTCCGAGCTGTGTCCTTCCTCAGCCCCCTCAAACCCCTGCTGGAAATCAATGCTGCATTCTTCTTCTCCTGCAGCGTCAGGATAAGGGGTGGGTGGGTGGTCTCCTCCACTCCTCATCCATCTTGCCCTCCTGAGTCCAATCCCTCATAGCAATTGCCACAACCTTGGCGGTTAAGGCATTGGACTGGATCCTTAGTTACAGATCCACTAGAGGGGACCACGAAGGGGTGACTCTGTCCAGGAGTCCACAGGGGACTGATGGAGCCAATACACATCTCCTAAAAACGGCCCGTGTCCACATGCCATCCATACACATGTCAGGAGCAACACCCCAGCACAGGATCAACACCACTGGGTCCTGTCAGGTTTACAGGCGGACCTGCCTGGTGCGGGATACATGCCCAAGGTCTACTCTTTCCTGTAATCAATAAAGTTGTGACCTAATTCAACCCAATAACCAGTCTTCTGCGTGCAGTCTTTCAGCCCTCTCTGCACCAGCTGCGGACATCATGCGCCTGTGGCAGTAGTTTCTGTCCCCGGGTGCTTTTGATTGATTTTATGGTGTAATTATGGTGTGTTTTATGGGTATGAATTGCACACAGATTGATTGGTGACCAAGATAAAGATAATGCGTTTTACAAATAAGTACGATAAATAAACAAATGCGCGCACGCACCACACCACACACACACACAATGGCATGGACAATTTGTGTAATTAATTTGTTGGCAGAATATTATGCTCCTTGTCCTTCAAATGACGACTTTCAGAAGTGGTCTGTGCGCAGTTAGGAAAACCTAAGAGCCAGGAGATCCCAACAAGACCCAAGCTACTCTTAAAGCAATGGTGGTGGAGAAGCCGGCTTTGCCATGAACACCTCGTCAAGATTTCTGCAAAGCAATTCCTCGGTGTGGGGAAAATCAAATAATTCCCCATATGAACCTGGAGGATAGAATTCATAGCTTAGGATTCGTTAGGCAGATCAGTACTACCCCACTCAGGAGCAGCTAGTAGTCAGGGAGATGTCTGAAGAAAAGAAAGGAAAGGAAAGGAAAGGAAACAGAGAAATGGCTGAGAGAATGTATTTCCATTCACTAAACTGTTTGTGCACGTCTCCCGTCTTCTAAAGACACTGCAACCACACAGGTCTGTTTCTTTCTTTCTGCAAATCAAATTGACAAATCATTCATTCTATGGAACTCTGGTGGAATTCATTTATTCCCAGTAGTGTTTCCAATATTTCAACATTTTGCTCGGAAGATTTTTTTTTTAAAAAATGTACACATGATTTACTAGAACATTGGAGTGATGCTATGTACTTTCCCCATTTTCCATGCTACTGCAGTATCCAACCAAGGTGACACTCCACGTGGAATTTACAAATGAAGAGGAGGGGTGGGGAGTTCATCCTATAAGCAACCAGATGTTCCTTGTATCTATAGATGCACTGGTGCTATTTCACATGAATATTTCCCATGAGAGCTGTGGAAACAGCTGCAAAGGCGTGGCCCTAGGACTGTAGGAATGATTAATAGCCATGCATATATATATAATTGTAGGTTTAAAAGCCAGTTCCTGGATCCTGCCTCTTTGTCACACTTTAGTGTGACATGAGAAATGGAACTCGCTCAGGGCAGGACTAAGTAAATAAGAGATACATCATTTTTCAGTGGCTCACACTGTGCCCCACGGGACCATATAAATTGGACCATGTAGAATTTGGGCCACAGTTGTGAGCAGTGTGTGTTTATGTGGGACAGAATTTGCTCCTGATCTCAGACAAGAATTACCATTCATTCATTTTCATTCATTTAGAGGCCCCACATATTGTTAGATATTGTTCTCGGCACACTGAACATGGGTCATCCTTGGACCCATTGAGTGCTTCAGCCCAAACATTGATGTTTCAGACCTACTGGATTATGAACTAGCCTTTCGCATTGATGTTATTTGTTTGTTTGTTGTTTCCATCCTTGCCCAGTAGCCCTGTGTTCCCACAGCATTTGTCTATCTCACTACTTCAGGGAAGCTTAAGTCTCGAAAGTTATTTTCATATAAATGATGCTTCTGTTGCAGGGGAGAGCTGGGAAAAGGAGGGAGGCTAAGTTTGTACATAATCAGGCTTCAGACTATTATGCCCCGAGAGTCTGATAAAATACTCTGGGTATTATGATTATAGCTTAAACTTGTCACGAAAGATAATGCATTTCCTGTGTTTGGGGAGGGGGGAATCTCCGAACAAAACTTCTGAGTGTTAGCCGCAATCGTGAAATGTTTAAAATCAGTTCAGTATCTCTCTTAGAACACAAGGACTTTGTGTTACAGTCCACTGATCTAGTCAATCTAGTTTAATTAAAACTCATTGCTATCCAAAGCTTAGACTAATCCCTGAGAATTTTAGATGCCAAACAAAAGAGGGGGGAAAGGGAAAAGACAGAGAGCGGAAGGGGGGAAAATGTTATTACCCTTGAGACAAAACTAGGTCTTTAGTTATCACTTGTCAGTTTGGATATTTGAGGATGAGTGGATAGGTTGCTTTCCAATACATGGCTTCCCCCTGATATGAAATAACTGCCAAGTAGTAATATTTATAGTGTATTAAGCTGTTAAAAGTTAACTCCAGCTATTAGTATTTTAGAAGTACAGTTGGTCTGCATGTTACTTGGGGGTTTGGTTCAAGGTTAACATATACAGTGGTACCTTGGTTCTCAAACGCCTTGGTACTCAAACAACTTGGAACCCAAACACTTCAAACCCGGAAGTAAGTGTTCCGGTTATGAACATTTTTCGGAAGCCGAACATGTTCCGTTTTGAGTGCCACGCTTCCGTTTTGAGTGTTACGCTGAGGTCTGTCTGTTTTTTGTTTTGTTTTTGTGACTGTGTCAGTTCAGCTACTGATTGATGGATGGCGTGACTGCCGTACATTGTTTATTGCTTTCATTTTATGGATCAATGGTCTCGTTAGATAGTAAAAATCATGTTAAATTGATGTTTTAGGGGTTGTTTTTAGAAGTCTGGAATGGATTAATCCATTTGGCATTACTTTCTATGGGGAAAGCACACCTTGGTTTGGAACACTTTGGTTTGGAACGGACTTCCGGAACGGATTAAGGTTGAGAACCAAGGTACCACTGTATATGTGAAAATGTTCATACCCTTTGAGCTGCCCCATGGCTAACCAGCCTGCCTTTCATAAGACAATGTCAGACTTTAGGGAATCAGCTTCCTACCCACAAGGCAGTAGATAAGAAGATCAAATACAGGAATGTCTTACCAGTAGAAAATTTAATAATCACATAATAAAAAGTAGTATAAACACCAACAACTGGGAAACATTGGTCTGCAAACCCTCCAATTGGAGAACAGTCTTTACCAAAGGTGTCATGGGCTTTGAAGACACTCAGGACGAAAGGGAGAAACGTGCTAAGAGGAAGGCACGCTTGGCAAATCCTCACTGTGAACTCCCGCCCAGAAACCTATTTCCCCACTGTGGAAGGACATGTGGATCCAGAATTGGCCTCCACAGTCACCTACGGACTCACTTTTAAAACCGTGTTTATGGAAGACAATCTTACTTGGCTATGAGTGATCGCCAAAGCAGAAGAAGAAGAAGAAGAAGAAGAAGAAGAAGAAGAAGAAGAAGAAGAAGAAGAAGAGAAGACATTCAGAACATGAATGCAAGAAATGGCTTCTGGAGGCATGGTCTCACCACTTCCCATCCACATGTTTAGCCTCTAATAATAATAATAATAATAATAATAATAATAATAATAATAATAATTTATTTATATCCCGCCCATCTGGCTGGGTTTCCCCAGCCACTCTGGGCAGCTTCCAACAGAATATTAAAATGCAACCATCTATTAAACATTAAAAGCTTCCCTAAACATGTGGAGCCGGAATTGCAAAGGGGGAGAACAACTCCATCCAACCAGGAGTTGGTTTTTAAATAAAAAAGGAAAGGAAAGGAAAAAAATGTAATCACCAATCACATTTATGATAATACTTTCAGCCATTCAGTGAAGGTGGACATTGTTTCACCCCAACCAGATGAAACCCTTTAAAAGAAAAAAAGGAAAAGTCCTCCAGTCTAGAGCACAGAACACTTGTCTGTTGTCCCTTGGCATTACTGCCCCTTGCTTCTGAGAGATAGGGCATGTCTTATTCCTGTTTTACTTCCTCTTCTGGCAGAGAGAGGCAGGGAGTGAATGCAAAAGAGGCCCACAGAGCTAGAAAAAAACGAGGGTAGCAACATGAGGTAAAGGCACGACCTTAATGCCTTTGTGGAGGTCACACACTTGACCTGGTAAAGTAAACAGCCACAGTTCAATTCACATGACACCACTCCTCCATATACAGAAAACACAAGGATTGTGTGTCTGTAACAGTACACCAGGCTTTAAAATTGTGGTTTTTTAAAAAAAACAGAAAAAAGAAGAAGACTAACATTATGCAAACCTCTTTTTGTGGCATCTTTCATATAGGAAACAAAACACAAAACAAATACATTAATATGAAATAGAGAACATAGCATAAGGTAGTCCCAGAACAGTTTGCTTTAAGTCAAACAGAGTTCAGCCTGCCCCCTGCTCCCCCTTGTATTCACTTTTAGCAGAAAGTGTGTGCATAAGAAAGAACAACCATTTCCTTTGCATTTCCTTCTGCTGGCTGTACTTTGTTTTAATTTCCACAGCACAATTTAGTTTCATATCATGAATAAATCTACTACTTAACTTGTCTGCATTCAGCTTTACAGATTTGGTGACAACAACAACAACAACAACAACAACAACAACAACAACAACAACGCAGAAAGGGAGTGGTCAGCCAGGAAAAAAGACCTTTGCAATCCTACCCACCATTGCACCCAGTATGTTTTGTCCATATGCAATTTTAGCTTCAGGTACAATCCCTGGAATATAACCCCCATAGAAGTTGAGGGCTTAACTGTATATATTTTGGAAAGTGGTTTGCTTTTCTGTTTGCTGTGCATTTGCACACCTTTGAATATACCGAAAGCCCATTTTGCATGAAGGTTCCTGAGATCAAGGAGCAGGCTTTCGTCTGTGTTTGCATACAATTGGAAGCCATCTTGAATAAAGATGGTGAACCTTTCGAAACTGCTCCAGCTTTAACCAGATTTTGAAACTGAACTGATGCTTTGGTGTCTTAGAATTCACAACCAACTCTGGGTACAAGACTGCTAGTAGTGCGTGTGTGTTTGGAGTGTATGTGCGGAGCATATTTCACGTTTAACCGACTTCTAAAAAATAACGTATTTTATTAGTTTACACTGTTGCATTACATGAGCCTACTTAGCAAATTTTGCAATTCTTTTATGTTCGGTTTTGCTACAAATATCTTATTCTGCTAACAAATTCCTTTCACTTCTGCATATATGTCCATATGGCACAATGATCCACTTAACTGGAATCTGAAAGTATGTATTTTCTGCATGCCTTGGCTCCAGATTAAGTTTACAAACTACCACGATGCCAGTCATGTCTTAAAGCTTCATACATTTCTTGGGGGGAAATCATTCCTAGCAGAAGCTTAATGCACGACCTCAATGTGAGGCACATTGTGTTCTGCATGATACGGTAGCTTTGACAAAATACCAATGTCACCCGTTCATTTTTATTGTCTGTCTCTGATTAAGTTCTCCAAAGACATCCAGGAGTGAAATGCAGCCCTTTTAACTAGTGATGCCAATTTTTTTCCCCATATAGTAAGTGAAGTCATGCCAGACAGCTTTCATTCCTTAAAAAACAACAAGCTACTTCATTCCTCTTCTTCTTCGTTACTCTTCTCAAAACCTTGAAGAAGTGCTGTTATTATATGGTTCTAATGTTTGCTCCGGCTGGTTCAGAGAATGCTTATCATTATATCATGCAGCTAAATAAAGCAAAGCTATGCTTTATTGCCAAATTCCTGGAAAGTTATGATGATGACAAACTTAATTGGCACAGGGAAGAGAGAGCACTGCTGGGTTTTCCAGCTAATTTGTGGCATGAAAGATGCAGCAAAGAAAGCATCTGAAAGAAGGTAGAACATCGTAGGAACTAACTCCATGGGGCCGAGGTCTCTTCGGCCCCCACCATAAAATATTTGAGGGACCCAGGCCCCAAAGTGGATGGGCATTGCCATTCAAATGGTGCACATGCACTGTGTCTTCTGATCAATTATGTGGGGCAGGGCTTAACACTCCCCCCCCCAAATATTTTATTCAAGTTGGTACAATAAGGTGGTTAACAATATTGACAACCTCAGATATGTTGATGACACAACCTTGATGACAGAAAGTGAGGAGGAATTAAAGAAACTTTTAATGAGGATGAAAGAGGAGAGCACAAAATATGCTCTGACGCTCAACATCAAAAAAACTAAGATCATGGCCACTGGTCCCATCACCTCCTGGCAAATAGAAGGGGAAGAAATGGAGGCAGTGAGAGATTTCACTTTCTTGGGTTCCATGATCACTGCAGATGGTGACAGCAGTCACGAAATTAGAAGACGCCTGCTTGTTGGGAGAAAAGCAATGACAAACCTAGACAGCATGCTAAAAAGCAGAGACATCACCTTGCCGACAAAGGTCCGTCTAGTTAAAGCTATGGTTTTCCCAGTAGTAATGTATAGAAGTGAGAGCTGGACTATCAAGAAGGCTGATCGCCGAAGAATTGATGCTTTTGAATTATGGTGCTGGAGGAGATTCAATACCCTCTTTGTTCAGTCGTTCAGTTGTGTCCAACTCTTCGTGACCCCATGGACCAGAGCACGCCAGGCACGCCTATCCTTCACTGCCTCTCGCAGTTTGGCCAAACTCATGTTAGTAGCTTCGAGAACACTGTCCAACCATCTCATCCTCTGTCGTCTCCTTCTCCTTGTGCCCTCCATCTTTCCCAACATCAGGGTCTTTTCCAGGGAGTCTTCTCTTCTCATGAGGTGGCCAAAGTACTGGTGCCTCAACTTCAGGATCTGTCCTTCCAGTGAGCACTCAGGGCCGATTTCCTTGAGAATGGATAGGTTTGATCTTCTTGCAGTCCATGGGACTCTCAAGAGTCTCCTCCAGCACCATAATTCAAAAGCATCAATTCTTCAGCGATCAGCCTTCTTGATAGTCCAGCTCTCACTTCCATACATCACTACTGGGAATACCCTCTAGGGCTGCCATATTTTGAAGAGCAAAAAAGAGGATGCTATGGTGGCCATTCAAAGCAAATAAATCCAATTTGTCTCAAATTTTACCCCTGAAAAAGAGGACACCTGGCAACCCTACTTATCATAAATGTTTAAGGGTAACTTGGTGAATGTTACGTTGCTAAATACTGTGGAGTAGCTACTTCACAAGCCTTGCATTGGTCTTAACAAGGGCACTTTTAAACAAAAAACAAAAACACAGTCTATATTTTCATCCTGACTGTGGTTCATCTATAGAACTTATGGTGGTTTGTTTTGGACATTTTTTTCCAGCTGCTGAGAATCAGTGGGAGTTTGGGGGGTGGCTTTTTTTTTTTTTTTTTTTTTTTGCTAAAATTATTTGGGACACATATATCAATTTTAAAGTATGAATTTAATTGCCTAATGGTAAATGTGGAGAGATCTGACAATGGGGATGCCCTAAAAAGAGAAGCTGCCCTTTGAAGGTAAAGACAAAACACCCATTGCACTCAAGGGAAAGTTTAATTGTGTTTCAACTCATAGAACTGAAAAGAACATTAATTCAATATCTGTTACTTATGGTCACAGAGTGACTCAACCATCCATGTGCAAAAGGGTCACATTGAAAAGATCAATGATCCAGAGGATGGCTTCTATAACATGCTATCTGGCTATAATATTGAGGAAAAACTGGCATGACCCTGACTATCATACATATAGCCATCTCTCCCCCTCCCCCTTTTTAAAGGGCTATGAAATAACAATATTAATGTACTCTAGAAGAACTGCCTGTTTCTCTGCAGACACAATGCTTGTTGTTGTTTAGTCTCTTCGTGACCCCATGGACCAGAGCACGTCAGGCACTCCTTTCTTCCACTGCCTCCCGCTGTTTGGTCAAACTCATATTAGTAGCTTCGAGAACACTGTCCAACCATCTCGTCTTCTGTCTTCCTCTTCTCCTTTTGCCCTCAATCTTCCCCAACATCAGGGTCTTTTCCAGGGAGTCTTCTCGACAAGGCAGTGATCCATGAAGGAGACACAACGCTTATCTATTACCAATTATTGGAGACGGCTGATTCATTGTTCGCCCCTTACCAAGATGTGAACACTGTAATATTGAATGCAGTTATGTTATATCTGAGAACAAGGACTGCAACGTTTAATTTGTATTCCTGAAAACGTTGACTCCATTACATATAGAAGGACTCGCTTTTGAATACAGTTCAGCTTTGCACAGTTAGTCTATTTATTAGTGAAATCGGGCATGGACAGAAAGTAAATTGAGATGGAAGCCAGGATGGATTTGAATGTTCTGATTGATCAATCCATATTTAATAGTCAACTGACCATAATACATAACAAAGGGCAGGTTGAAAGAGAAAAAAACATACAGTAATAAATGTAACAAATAAATGGTCATTTCTATCCATCCTTAACCAAGAGGTCTTCCATTTGCAACCCAAGTCCATCCACAAAAAGGAAGGGGAAATGTGGATCTGAACCCCTTCAATGTTAACAGGAGCTTCACCATAGTTTTTGCATCGTATTCAGCTTCAGAAGCCTATTTACCTCTCCCTTTGATCTCTCTGTCTCCTCTGCAATTTGTATCATCAGGATAGAACCTTAGACAGACAGACAGAGAGAGAGAGAGAGAGAGAGAGAGAGAGAGAGAGAGAGAGAGAGAGAGAGAAGCAATTGTTCCATGAGCTTCCTACATGACATCTGTGGAACACTCTCAGGGTGGAGCTATAGCCAAAAAATGCCCTTATCTGGCTTGCAACTGGAATCGCTAGTAGTTTGGAGATTTAAAGAGAGGAGGCAATGGACAGAAATCAACCGGAAACATCAACAATCATTGTCCAGTCCCCCCCCCCCCCAAAAAAATAGTGTTCCATTTTAATTGTACTTCGAATAGTTCCCCTCTTTTGTGTGTGTGGATATCATCAAAGTATATTTTAGTGTCATGTATGGAGAAGTAAATGGACATAAGTCATACAGGACTGGGCTAGAATTGGAAAGTCAGAAAACCCAACCTTTGGAGAGTATGATCAAAGAACTCACCCTTATCTCATCCTGAGAAAATGCATGAGAAGATTTTTTTTTCTTTTTTCTTTTTTTATAAAAAAACACCAAACACTAGTAGGTCATTTTCCCAGGGGGCTATGGCTGAAGACATTTGGCACACTTACAAAGAAACCAGAAACTTAGAAAGACAAACATGTTCAACAGGTGCCACAAAGTATTTTAATATTAATGGCGCCTGCTGGGTGCCGAGGAGAGCTAAGTGACTCCTTGAGCTGTTCTCCCCCCCCCCCGCCCCATACCCATGGCTGCGGCATGAGAGCTATCTTTATTTAATGACAAATAGTATTCAAATCACTGATAGGGATGTGGAGACTTCTTGAAATGAAAGCATTTCTTTAAGAAGAAGATGAAAATGTAGTTTCTCATACCCTTTGATTAAGAAAGCTAGCCCATCTGCTTATCAAAGAACAGTATGGTTGTGATTTTAATCAGGGCACAGGGAAATGATGGCCTGTCGGGAAGAAATGCTTTTTATGAAGGTCATATTACTAAACCAAAAATTAAAGCCAAGGTCTTTTCTGTTTGTTAACAATTCATTACTGCACTAATTGGAAAGGAACTTCTAATAATGTGGCTGATTATTTCTACTGTCTGAGTAAGGCACTGTTTGGCTCCAATAACTCTTTGGTTTTGGAATATAACGTTTCTTTGATTAAAAAATCCAGCACATACAGATGATTGCTGAATAATTAAGGGAGACACATACACACTATATTTTCTAATTCAGCGCATACACCACCTCCATGTATAAAACTGAACATTATACGGATCATTTTATACAAATGTCTGTGCAAGCTGTGATTGGTTTACACAAATATTTCTTTTTACACTTTGTTACCTATACAGTCATACCTTGGGTTTTGAGCAGCTTAATTCTCGAACATTTTGGCTCCTGAATTCCACAAACCCGGAAGTGACTGTTCCAGTTTGCGAACTATTTTTGGAAGCTTAACTTCTGATGGGGCTTCCGTGGCTTCTGATTGGCTGCAGGAGCTTCCTGCAGCCAATCAGAAGCCGTACTTTGGTTTCTGAATGTTTTGGAGGTTGAACGGACTTCCGGAACAACTGTACCTGAATGTGTGATGTGATTCCATCAAAAAGCATGGAAACCACTGAGGGAAAGTAAGGTAAAACAAAGGTTGCTGTCTGACCCATTCAGACACGCCAATCATGTGTTGATCAAATTGTTGTGCTGGCTGGGAGTGATGGGAATTGTAGCTCAAAACATCTGTAGGCCACCAGGTTGGGCAAGGCTGTACAAGAAGAAATGAACATGGGCATATTCTCTCTCTCTCTCTCTCTCTCTCTCTCTCTCTCTCTCTCTCTCTCTCTCTCCTCCCCTCCCCTTCTCTCTTTCTCTCCCTCCCCACCCCACCCCAAAACAACTCAAGAAACCATTTTGGACAGAAATAGTTAAGGGTAGTGTTATAGGTTCAATAAAGGAAGCCTTCAGACTGCCAGTGTATTCCCTTCTTGCAAGGTTCACCTAGTGGATCATAACTTCCTGAAGGAGTTCATGACCCAGTTCATCAGGGAACAGCCTCAGGAGGAAGTTCTATTTACAGTACACAGTCTTCTGTGCCTCTCCATTAAATTTATTGCCCAGATTCTTGCTTCCCAAAGCAACCTGCATTTCTTTCTGGTCCTTCCCCTTCCCCCACTTTCCAGTCCAATTCTCTAGTCCATGTCCCACCTGCACCAGGGTGTCAACAACCCTGACAACAAGTTCCCTGCATGCTCCAAGTGGGCTCTCAGATTTTCCCTCTCACCCTTGCTCTCCTTCTCATCTGTCCTCTCTCTATAAAAAATAATCACTTAATCCACTCCAATATGACACCCAACAAAACCACTTTCTATCAACAAACAAACAATCTCTCTCTCCCCCTCTCGCATAGATCGTCTTTCATTACTGGGGATTGAACTAGCTGGCCTCGAGTTCCTGCCACTTCTACTTTTCAGTTCATAATATTTAGATTATTTAGAATGGAGGCCGTGTGGAATAAACTGTGTAGCAGTCCCCTCTCCCAAGTAATTAACAATTATGCTTTGGGCAGTGACAAAAGTGAAGCTTATTATCTTCTTCATGATTGCAACACGCCCACCGGGTTAGCTAGATCAGCATCATTATTCCCATTTTGAAAAGAATGTAGAGAAGCTAGTGCATAATGACTGTCCCCAAGCCGATGGGTCAATTGCTGCAGTGTTGAACTCAGGTTTCTCAGCTGCATCCCATCCATTAGAGCCATGCCCTTCAACCTATGTTGTTACACTACAACTCCCTTCATCCCTGTAAAGGTAAAGGTAAAGGTAAAGGTAAAGGTAAAGGTAAAGGTAAAGGTAAAGGTAAAGGTAAAGGTAAAGGTAAAGGTAAAGGTAAAGGTAAAGGTAAAGGTACCCCTGACCATTAGGTCCAATTGTGGACGACTCTGGGGTTGCATCTCGTTCTGTAGGCTGAGGGAGCTGGCGTTTGTCCGCAAACAGCTTCCAGGTCATGTGGTCAGCATGACTAAGCCACTTCTGGTGAACCAGAGCAGCGCACAGAAACGCCGTTTACCTTCCTGCCACAGCGGTACCTATTTATCTACTTGCACTTTGATGTGCTTTCTAACTGCTAGGTTGGCAGGAGCTGGGACTGAGCAATGGGAGCTCACCCCGTCATGGGGATTCAAACCACCAACCTTCTGATCAGCAAGCCCTAGGCTCTGTGGTTTAGACCACAGGGGCCCCCTCGTTCCCATCGTCCCTGACTATGGGCTAAATTGGCTGAGAATGATGGGTGCCAACTTGAATTAAATATTGGCAGGGGGTGAGATAAGCTCCACCCTGCATAATCACATGACATTGTACATGCACACTATTAGAATGGCAACACCTATCAACTTTTTTTTGGGGGGGGGAGCTCCCTCAATTATTTTATTGGGGCATACACAAAGACCCTTTGGCCCCTAGGAGTTGGCTTCTATGGATTATAGTCCAACAACATATAGGGACCCAACGCCGAAGGACATTGCATGACAATCTATACATCTTGGCTGGGAGGAAGTCTGATGAGATCTACTTCTAAGCATGTGTGCTATATAGGGGCTTCTTTTTCAGGCACGTACGCTATACGATTGCTCTGCTCTCAACATTCTACAATAGGGAGAGGAACCTACGGCCCTCCAAGTGTTGCTAGACTATAAGCCCCATCGTCTCTGTCCATCAGCCATGGTGGCTGAGGCTGATGGGAGTTGAAGTCCAACAGAATTCCAGAGGACCACAAACTCCCCATTTCTATTCTGTAACATGGATCCAAAGCAACTACTCTATTCCCAACTTAAGAACGGAAAGAGTAAAGCTGGTGGACAACAAAAACAGAGGTTTAAAGATGCCCTCAAGGCAGCTCTAAAAACAATGTAGTATAAACACCAACAACTGGGAAACACTGGCCTGCATGCCTCCAATTGGCCTTCAGTTGGAGAATAGTCTCTACCAAAGGTGTCATGGACTCTGAGGAAGCACGAACTCAAGACAAAAGGGAGAAACGAGCTAAAAGGAGGGTACATTTGGCAAATCCTCACCATGATCAACTCCCACCTGGAAACCTATGTCTCCACTGTGGAAGCATGTGCGGATCCAGAATTGGCCCCCACAGTCATTATGGACACACTGTGAAGACCATATTTGTGGAAGACAATCTTACTTGGCTACGAGTGATCACCAAAGAAGAAGAAGAAGTGAAGAAGAAGACCTTGATTCTGAAGTATCAGATGAAACAGATTCAGCACTGCCTGAATGGCGGTCTGTTGTGTTTTCTCCAAGTGGCCGTCTCTGTTCTCAGTGCATGTGCTGAGGTCCCTTGAAGTTCTGTATCAGATCAAGTGGCACTGAGGGAGACGTGTATGCATTCCTGTTCCAGACCTGTTGTGAGAAAACCCTGCGACAAAAAGAGAGAGAGAAGAATGAAAAGAGGCCTGCATTTGTTTCTGAGAACATGGCGCCCGTCCAACAATGTGTCAGATTTGTCAAGTGTGTCTGACTGAAGCCCTTGATTATCATACGCTGCTGAAATGATTTGCCCGGAAGGGAAATGGATCATTAATGAAAGGGATGAAGTGCTCTTTGTTCTTAGAAGGCTGCTTTCAGGCTGTCCTCCTGTGCCTTCTCCCTTCCAACTCCCATTCCAACTTCATTACCTGGTCGATAATGAGGTTATTAGATCACTAGAGTAAACCTGGGACCAGGCACAAGGAAGCGAACACTTCCTGAGATATCGCACGGGAAATGAATAATGGCAAATCCGCAAGTCGGAATCGCTAGCCTGAAAAGAGCCAAAGCAGTCATGCCTCTCCAATCCGCTGTGTAAGATTATTAGCATCTGCTGAAACCCACTCTCTCCCTTTCAGAACTGGCAGCAACACTTGGCATTGGGAAGGCAGGTGAACAACTGTGCCCCTCCAATCTGCTACCTGTGAGGGACATAGAAGGAATGGTGGCTGGTGGAGAAATGTTGGAGGGTATGCTTAAACAAGTCTCACCTGGGTTGGATTTAGGCAATAATAATTGTCAGTGATTTTGGGGTTTTTGTTGTTGTTGTTTTTTTGGGAAAAAGGTGGATGTACTCACCATGAAGTTGTTACAATCAGTGCCATATTTTAGCTTTTTAAAAAAGGTTTCGGTATGAGTAACCCCCCAAAAAACAAAGCAGTGAAATGGGTGTACCACACCACAATTCAGCACAAATTTAGATAATTTGTTCTAGCAACCTCTATGCCCATTCCAGCATGCCGAATACTTCTGAGGAGGCTTGAACAAGAAATGACTTTGAATGCTTTCAGCATGCGAAGCAAATATTTACCCTTTGCAAGGCAGGAGGGTGGTGGGTGGCCCAATGAAAGTCATCTTTGTTCTGGCGTGGGTTATGTCAATGCTCAAAACATTCTACACATATTCCCACTTCCTCCGTAAAACATTTTCAGGATTCAATTACAGGACATCAAGTTGTCAGGGGAAGTATATTGTGTTCTGAAGGCTCTCTCATTGTGTAATCAGAAACCTAATGAAAACACCACAAATTACAGGGTTCACTTTGTGACCCCCCCCCCGCACACCCCTTTGTAAGATTTTGGAAGAATGAAATCAGCACACTTCAGAAGTATATAACTCTTCAAATAAGAACAGCTTTCAGCAACCATTTCTTCAATGAAAATAGGGGTGTCCTATTCCATAATAGGATTAAGTTGTTGTTGTTGTTGTTGTTGTTGTTGTTGTTGTTGTTGTTGTTGTTGTTGTTGTTGTTGTTCTACCCCACCCATGTGACAGGGTTACCCCAGCCACTCTGAACAGCTTCCAACTTATATAAAAACAGGGATACCTTCAGATGTATTCTAAAGCAGGCACGTCCAACAGGTAGATTGTGATCTACCAGTAGAACACTGGACGTCTGTGGCAGATTACTGGCAGATCACAGGCTCCCCCCAAAGAAGTTCAACAGTTTTTGCTCCCCTAAAAAAAGCTCAACATTTTTGCCCTACACCCCTAAGAAACAGGGCATTCCTCCTCTCTAAAAAAGCTCAAAGGGGGTAGATCACTGCCAGTTTTTAACTCTGAGAGTAGATCACAGTCTCTCGGGAGTTGGCCACCCCAGTTCTAAAGGTTGTATAGTTAACCTATCTCCTTGGCTCAGGGGGTCGCATAACTCCATGTCTTCCAACATTTCTCTGATGAAAATAGGGATGTTTTAAGGAAAAGCAGGACATTCTGGGTTCCAGTCATAACTGGGATGAAGAGTCTGATACTATGATGATGGGGAATGCATACATTGAGAAAAGCTCTACTGTATGTCCTGTTCAGTCATTCATATCTCAGTAGGATGATGTGTACATACTCAAGGGGGGGGGGGAAGCTAAATTGGCCTCTTGCCAAATAATTTTACCTTCACCCTTAGCAATTTAAAGTATCTGAAATTAAACAAAAACACCTACTTCAACAAGTTCCTTTCAAAATAAAAAAGCTCAATATAAAAGCCCAGCATGATAAAATGTTACAATACGGATATTAAGGAATCATTTCTGAAGTTGTGTGCAGGTCATCAATAAGTCATCATTCTGGAATTTCTTGTGTTCGAGGCAATTTCTATCACTTTCTTTCTCCATGTCTTTATCATAAAGATATCATGGTGTGACATCATGAAAGAATTTTGCATAGTCTTTACTTTGTGGGACCGGTTGTTGTTTAAAAGCACTTGCTGGTCTCCGAGGTGCTTTGCAATTAGACCTTCCTAGCATATGAGAGAGAGAGAGAGAGAGAGAGAGAGAGAGAGAAAGAAAGAAAGAAAGAAAGAAAGAAAGAAAGAAAGAAAGAAAGAAAGAAAGAAAGAAAGAAAGAAAGAAAGAAAGAAAGAAAGAAACTCACTGGCTTTTGTAATGAGAACTCTGCAGTGCATACGAACAGGAGGGCATTTAACTATTAACCAGGCCTTGGGTTCACTCACACCAATTATTGCACCCACTAAAGTGTTGAGAAACTGCATTGATCTGAAAACATTCTCTGGAACAACAAGGCTGGGATTGCAAACTGGTCCCTACTACTCTCTGCAGAGTAGCCAGTCCATCTTTCTAAATAAATAGAAGAGACATCACAGTACACGATGTTCTTTACATTCCTCTGAAATTTATCTGGAATGTTTTGTGAGCTTTTCAGTGCTGACATATTTCATTTCTGTGCTGTTATCTGGGTAAATGGGATGATTTGGGTGCTTTGCATTCAGATATGAATCATTTTGTACATGATAGACTGAAGGCTCTTGGGCACATACTTTTGGACCTTCTCACATGACCCTTGGAGGCTTAAAGTTTAAGCCCGGCAAAGGCATGCCTTTTGTCAGCCAGTATTGCCTAGTATCTCAGATGCATTGCCATGAGCTGAATCGGTCATGTGACGGTTACTAGCCTACACTTGATTGGCTCAAGCTCAGGATAGGCTGATGAAAACATCAAGGGTGCTGAATGAACAGATGCCTGAGAAGAAGTCTATTGAGCCTCTCTCCAGGAGCTCATCCACACTTATGTTGTGCTGTGCCTAGAAAGCAGTTTTCCCCTTGCCCCACTCCTTTCCAAGGGAAAACCTGCTCTTTAGCGATAGATCGGAACAAATGGTGATCAAGGGAAAACCCGAATTGCCATTTGCTCCAACTGAGCACTAAAGAGTGGTTTCCTCCTGGTGGAAAGCAGTGACACAAGAGGAATTGTGAATCAGCTCCATGTGTCATTAAAACTGAACATGCACAGCTCATTTCATTAAGTTAAAGTTTTGAAGCCTTCTTGAGGTTCTGGGGCTTGCGAATGGTTCAGCATGCTTGCCAACTGTGTTCCAACACACGTTCAACCAGTCTGAAAAATGAAATGAAACCAGGCCGAACCAAGTCATAGGATCATAGAATTGCAGAGTTGGAAGCATAGGAGCAAACTCCTGAGGGCCAAGGTCCTTTCAACCCTCCCAATAAAATATTTGACAGGACCGGGGTCCCCAAAGTTGATGGGCATTGCCACTCAAATGGTATGTGTGCACCACATCATGTGATTGATTGTGTAGGGTGGGGCTTACCTGCTCCCCCAATATTTTATCTAAGTTGGTACCCCTGGTTAATTCAAGTTGGTCCAACCACCTGTAATACAGGAATCACAGCCAAAGCATCCATGACAGATGGCCATCCAAACTCTGCTTAAAAACCTCCAAGGAAGGAGAGGCCACCCCCTCTTGTGGGAATCTGTTCCACTGTCAAGCAGCTCTTACTGTCAGAAAGTTATTCCGTATATTTCGTCGGAATCTCCTTTCTTGTAACTTAAAGCCATTGGTTTGAGTCCTACCCTCCAGAGCAGGAGAAAACAAGCTTGCTCCATCTTCCATGTGACAGCCCTTGAGATATTTGAATAGGTCTCTCACTCTCCCCTTTTCCAGGCTAAACATACGCAGCTCCTTCAAGCGTTCCTCATAAGGACTGGTTTCCAGACCCTTGATCATCTCGGTCACTCTGCTCTGCACACATTCCAGCTTGTCTACATCCTTCTTAAATTGTGGTGCCCAGAACTGGACACAAGTACTCCAAGTGTCTTCTGATCAAGGCAGAATAGAGTGGTACTATTACTTCCCTTGGGACGCGGGTGGCGCTGTGGTCTAAACCACAGAGCCTAGGGCTTGCCGATCGGAAGGTCGGCGGCTTGAATCAGGGTGAGCTCCCATTGTTCGGTCCCAGCTCCTGCCCACCTAGCAGTTCGATAGCACGTCAAAGTGCAAATAGATAAATAGGGATCGCTGTGGTGGGAAGGTAAACGCCATTTCCGTGCGCTGCTCTGGTTTGCCAGAAGCGGCTTAGTTATGCTGGCCACATGACTCGGAAGCTGTCTGCAGACAAACACTGGCTCCCTTGGCCTATAGAGTGAGATGAGCACCACAACCCCAGAGTCGTCCGCAACAGGACCTAACAGTCACTTTACTTCCCTTGATCTGGACAATACACTTCTGTTGATGCAGCCTGGAATAGCATTAGCTCTTTTTTGCTGCTGAATCACACTGTTGTCTCATGTTGGTCCATAACTGAGGTGCCACTGAACTTTTAAGACAAGGATTCACAGGTAAATTAGGTTTGAGGATGTTCTTTGGGTTGGACAGCCTCCAGGTTGGCTGGATTCAGACTTGGCCAACCTTCCCTGCTTTCTGCTGTTGTTGGGCATTTCCTCCTTGCCATAACAAAAAATACCCCCACCTCCAGTTAAACTACTGAACCTACCTTGATAGATTGCCTCCCAGTCACTCATTTGAGAAGGTTGGCATTTTACTGGTTATTCTTCAGTGCATATTTTACCCTTCTTGTGAACTGTGAGTAAAAGCGAGGGTTGTGTGTGCATGTCCCCTGCTCAACTGACTTTATATATTGGAAGCAAAATTTTTTTTTAAAAAAAAATTAAAACATGAAGTTACACTTAGCCAGACTTGGAGAATTTGATTTTATTCCTTGAGAAGTGATTTTGCAAAGGTTCACAGTTCAGATATTCATGCTTCTGTAGGAATGAAAGAAAGCAGGGTGGCGGTTGGGGGAAGCTTTTTTTTTTGGTGGATATATTCCTTTCAAAACAAAACACAATGGAGAGACTAGCCCCAACCTCTGTTTATTTATAATTGTAGGGAGGGGGAAAAAAATCTACTGGCTCCAGTTATTTTCCCTCGTTTATAATGGGAGAGGTTCCCCCTTCCCTTGTTGTTGCAAGCTGGATTCTAAACCACGTCTAAAGCAAAGGTTAAGTGCTGTGCATATTTCTCTTGAGTTTTTATCAGCATTAATTTTTTTTTTAAGCGCTTTGTGCTGGGCAGAATGTTCTTCTGCTCTCTGTCACGGTAGCAAACAACTATTTGGGTATATTAACAGCATTCTATTACGTATCTTCTTAATGGGGAGAAAACATCTCTATTTTAATGGATAGAAATGCCTGTTTCTCTGTTTTCTAAGATAAAAACATAACCAGGGCTGCCATACATCCAGGGTTTCCCGGACATTACTGGGACTTCAAAAGTGGAAGTGACATTCGGGGAGGGTAAAGGGGGAGGGGAATTCCTAACAAACGCTCAACAACTTTTGGGGGGTCCTGGTTTGAAATATGGAAACCCTCACCTAACTCCAGCTTGCTTCATGTTCTGCTAAGAAATCGGACGTTAAAGATATGCAGCCAACTACATAAGCGTATGAAGGGGCAAAACACAATCTCATACCCTCCAACAACCCTCAAATGAAAAATCGACAGTGCTTTTCTTCTAGAAAAAAAAAAGGTGTAGGCAGGATTGCCATACATTCAGGAATTCCAGGACATGTCCTCTCTTTTGGGGGGTCCTACATGCCCATCCGGGGGAATTTTTACATTTTAAAGCAAATGTCCTGGATTTTGAGTTAAAAAGAAAGAAAGTGGCTCTGGTGCAGGCTCTGCTGCGGAGGGGCTATCAGGCCGATTGCCCTAAAAAAAGCTCAATAACTTTTTGTGTCCAGATTTTTACCTCTTGAAACATGTCAACCCTATTACCCTTGAGTACCCTTTAGAAAAAAAAGCACTGAAAATAGGGACATTTCTTTCTCCCCACAGCTGACCCAAAATGGTTGCCGTGCTTTTGTGAGAAGAAAATGGGAATATGGTGTCCGGGAAGATGATGTTCCAGATTTTGTTGTCACAGTGTTGGAGGGTATGTGACCTGCATATTTTCCCCAACTGGTTGGGCCTAGGAGCAACCTCTGGAATACCTCAGCGGAACAGTGTGGGGAATTTAATAATGGCTTCTGGTTTCACAGAGCTCTGCTGGTGATGTAGGAGAAAGGCTGCCACACTGCCACGGGTATCTTTGCTGAGGGCCCCTGCAAACTTGGAGGTGTCCCTGCAATGGGACACATCACAGACGTGTGTGAAAACAGGGAGCTCTGATTCCTGTGGCTGCCTAGGATGGAGATGCAGGTCACGTCTCCACTATGCTTTGTTTACCACAACAAATGTGGATGAGTCCATAGTGCCATATACAAGGTGTAACCGAAATCCGGTGGGGCCAGATCAGGAGAATATGGAGGGTGAGACAACTCAGTAACCTCGGTATCGATTTCACACTGAACTATGCAATTCTTCATTCGGGCAGACAAACACCGATCCTGCATCAATAACTCACAAACTCTGTTGACATTTGCCACCGTTCTGCTCGTTGACAGTCTGCCAGACTGAGGGTCATCTTTGCTGCCCTTGAGTGGAATCCTTTAGTCATCTTCCTAAATGGGGTGTGTGGGGGGCGGTGACACCACGCCCCCAATGTGGCTGCGATACCAGGTTTCCCATTAAAGGGGTCTAGGGGGGAGGCATTGACCATATGCTAAGAGGTTGCCATTGCCCTCCCCCTCAAGTGACTGCGAACGGGGGGCGGGCTCTCTGCTTGAACATATGTTCTCCAGAGCTAGCCCAATCCCCACACATTCTGGATAACCCTGAAGTTTCCCAGATCCTCGGCTGGGGGCTGGGAAGGATAAATGCCTAATGCCTGACCCAAGGTCTCCCTACATCTGAATCTTAATAAAGATGTGGCCAATTTTAATCCCATAACACGTTGTCTTGTGTCATTATTCCACTCAGGGGTCGCCTGGGGTTTGGGGGACTCTGCCTGTCCACGCAAATGAAGCTGCTGAAAACTTTTCTATATCAAAAAGCAGTTCATAATTTGGGTCTTTGTTGAGGGAGGTGAGGATGAACTCTGACTCCTGATGTGTGAATAGGTCTTCTGCATATGACTTATGAACAACTTGCTGCAGAATAAACAGAGACTGAAACTTAAGCATGCCTTCGTATTCTCCACTTGCAGAGTTAAATAATTTTCAAACCTTGGAACTCAGCTGCATGAAAGGCCAAAAACAACATGCTAGAGTTTGAAAGTTTTCTATTTGAAGCAAGCCAAATCCACACCCTTCCAAGGTATTCGTGTTCCAAAGAGACTCTCGTTTTCAGATCAGATCTTGACTTATCTTAGCGATTACAACCTATAACTTTTTATACTGCAGTTTTCTTTTTCTTACCTATTTCAACATTCAACAGTACATTTTGGGCTCTGTGAGGCGGATTCTCCAAAGGTACCTAATTTTAAAGGCAAGGTTAGTAATTAGTCGGTAGATCTGTGTCTGAATAAATTATTTTGTGAAACTGGAGAACTTCTAGAAGCTGAATTGTTTTCTAAAAATATAATAAATGCAACAGACTTTTCTTTTGTCTTGATTGTCTGCCAGAAGTTGAAAAGCACACAATGACTTTGCCAAATAGTTATATTTTTAAAGAAATATTGTCTTATGCTTCTCAGACTGATGGTTATGAACTGATGGGTGGGGGATAAGACCCTAGCAAGGGCCTAGCTTTTTTTTAAAAAAAAAAAGAAGTTTTTTTTTTTTTTTAAGTGGAGAACATTCTTGCATGTCGAGGTTACCGTCCCAGCTCCCCCCAGTAATTCAGACATGACACATTAATTTTGGTTTGGGTTTTTGGCATAATTTTGGCCACAACTTTATTTAAATACAGCCAATGTGAGTGGTTGCTTAGGCATTGGAACCGACTACTGTCCCCCCAGCCATGGGACAGCTGACATTCGCTTTTGAGGGCGAAGTCAGAAAAGGGTGAACACCTAAGGCAGAAGCGGAGTCGGGCAACGACCCAGGCTTCTCCCCCAAATGCTCCCTAGGACTCCGCTTGGCCCAAGCCTCCCACCACTGGGTATGGACAAAAGCAGAAAGAGTCCCTGGATTCTTTTAACAGAATACCCTTATTTTCAGGGGTAGGCCCAACCAATTTCCTACCCCTGCCCCGCGCATTCAGAGGTAGGCCCAGCCTATCCATACCTCTGAAGCAGCGTTACTAGGGGCAGGCCCAGCCTATCCTGACCCCTAGTGCAAGCAAATTTATACCAATGCCTAACCGCCAACCTTACAAGTTGTGACGATTTGCTACGTAGTAGGCAAAACCAGTGACAAAGCCAATCAGCCACCGGATAAATTCCTACCAGGCTCCCGCTTCAAAGCAGACAACCCCATGACAGGCATAGCAAGGTCAAGCAGCAAAAGCGCCGTTCCCAAATTAGGGAGGGCGGGCGGGAGATCCGTTGCACACCGCAAAAGTGAAACCAAAGTTTCACAAACTTAGGTTATAAAGGCAAGAACTGTCAATCAACCAACTAGCAACATGCTAAACTCCCCAGCAACTTGCCTTAACCAATCCTAGCTGTGGCCAGCCCAAAACCCCCTCCCATTAACTTGGAGCTGCTCCTTTAACCCTTCTGCAACCCGTGCTCTCTTCGATGGGAGAACACGCTTTGCATGTCGAGGTTACCGTCCCAGCTCCCCCCAGTAATTCAGACATGACACATTAATTTTGGTTTGGGTTTTTGGCATAATTTTGGCCACAACTTTATTTAAATACAGCCAATGTGAGTGGTTGCTTAGGCATTGGAACCGACTACTGTCCCCCCAGCCATGGGACAGCTGACATTCGCTTTTGAGGGCGAAGTCAGAAAAGGGTGAACACCTAAGGCAGAAGCGGAGTCGGGCAACGACCCAGGCTTCTCCCCCAAATGCTCCCTAGGACTCCGCTTGGCCCAAGCCTCCCACCACTGGGTATGGACAAAAGCAGAAAGAGTCCCTGGATTCTTTTAACAGAATACCCTTATTTTCAGGGGTAGGCCCAACCAATTTCCTACCCCTGCCCCGCGCATTCAGAGGTAGGCCCAGCCTATCCATACCTCTGAAGCAGCGTTACTAGGGGCAGGCCCAGCCTATCCTGACCCCTAGTGCAAGCAAATTTATACCAATGCCTAACCGCCACACGAGCTACCCCAAGCTCGCCGCCAACCGCTCACCATCCCAATCCAACCTTTCAACCCTCCGCAATATCCTCCAGCAAGATATCACTCCAACGGGAAGAAAGGTGGACTCCATCAGCCCGATAAAGCTGAACTGCCCTGGCAGAAATCCTCAGGTGCCTAATAATGGATCCACCCAGCTCCAGGACTTTAGAGGAAGCAACCAATTAATGCATTTCCTGGAATTTCGGTACCCGCCGGGCGGAGGCTGCCTTGCCATTCCCGCCTCTGCCACCAATGCGATCAGAAAAGCTTAGACCCATGCACCAGCGACATTAATTCCCCCAGATCCCTCTGAATTGTGGAACGTAATGGAAGACAGTCCATGATCGGCAAATCATTTCCCCCCAAGTGCACCACTATTGCCTCAGGCCGACCATCCCAACTCCAGCGGTGCCGAATCAACGGTAAAAGTTCGCCCCACTGCAATCCATGCCTGGCTAACCATGACACCTGCACGTGATGGGGAAAGCCGAGCCCGGCACCAAGCCCAGACTCCAAAGCTCGGGCGCCATCCCAATGGACAATGCTGTGTCCCACAATCCAGATCCGGGTAGCCGCTACACCTGAGGGGTCAAACAGAAAAATATAAGTACCACAATAACGCTTCCTCACATAGCCCTTATAGGCGTCAGAGTTCCACTGCCCCATGTTCCTGATTCTGTCAATCCCCAATGAGTGGCTGTAGATGCCGCCCCAATACGGAAAGATCGGGGGGCAAAATGGACGCCACGACCCCACAGGCTGTGATCGCCGTACGCATCACCCAGGAAAACAGCTGCCGCGTCAAGGGGAGCCCATTGGCATGGATCAACAAAGGGCTATCGCCTGCAGGTTTAACTGCCAAAAATTTTAGACATGTCCCACGCTGGACGCGGCCCCACTAGCCCGATGGCCGGCAGGGAGACGGCCGTCCCCCTCCTCAGCTGGCCTGTTGCAGAGCTCCACATGGCCAGGGTAACCTCTGAAACAGATAAGTCGACGGCCTGATAAAACAAGCCCCTGGTAAGCCCGGCCTCCGAGGTTTCCAAACCACCTCGCCAATCCGCAGTGCGCCAATGCAACAGGAAAGGCCGCTGAAAAAAGTCTGGCCTCGAAACGTGACCAACAATGGAATGCAACCTAGAACACAGGTTGGTCAGCAGCTCAAAGGAAATGAGCCACCTAGCAGCTGCTTGGGGAGTGCGGAGCCTACCCCAACCTTCCAAAGCCTTGCGAATCGACAGATTCTGCGCAGGATCTGTGTCGAAAAGGGGCCTTACAGAAAAGGAAATGGCGGCCAACTGCAGCTTAAGTGGTCTTGGCAGCCCTCCCCCATTGGAAAAGGTGCGCAAGGTACCGCAGCACCTGGGACAATGGGGATGTAGTTCCACCCCCACAGCCACAGACTCCCGGTGAACTGCCAGGAAGTCTCTCCAGGCTTTATCATAAGACCTAAGGGTGTCCAGCGAAACAGCCACCGCTACTCCCTGCCCAAGTACATGCTGCCAATATTCCACCGGTGCACTGGAAAGGGGTTCCGGGAGAGGCTGAGCGTTCTGGGTAAGACCTGAATTGCTCGATCTGAAAATGGGAAAGGGCGACAGCCACCTCGTTAGTAACCCCCGGCCCAAAGCGAGCCGAAACCAATGTTGAAATGCAAACCGTGGAGCACAAATGGCTGAAGCAGGGCTGATACCCGAGGCGAGCGGGAGGACTGTGTGACCAGAATGGGCACCACCGCCTGGTTGACTGTCCAGAAACACAGACGGCGGTCCTTGAAGTCCTCGACCCAAATATAGACTGCTATAGGGAAAAAACTCCAGAAAATTAATCCTGTGTGCCGGCCTCCCTTTGCTAGGTGTGCGGCCAATGTCGTGCCACCAAAGCCCATTTCAATAGAGGCCGAAGCTTAGCGACCCCGCTGCGTCCGAATGAACTAAAGGCCGATGTGCAGGTTCCCTACGACCTGCCACCATAACCACCAATTGAAATCCTCCAGAAATTGCACCCAAACCTGCAGGTTTGCCTTCCCTCTCTAGGCAGCCGTTGCCCATGGTGCGTGTGCAATGGGAGGAGGTCCTGCATAACCTTCTGCAAGGCAACTAATTTATCTTCAGGCGAACGAGACGTTTGCGATACCATAACCCATTGGATACCCCAGTGAGTTAGCTAGGTGGAAGGGCCCTCCATCTTCCCGCAGCCAGGGAAACGCTCAATTCCTCCGACAGGGCCGTGAAGGCCCACATCAAGGTCAAACAGTCGCCTGTATCGTCTGATGAGACCAGCAGGAAGTCAACGAGATAATGGGTGACCCCCCCATAAGGCCAGTGTAAAAGTGGAGGGCCCAATCAAGGAATGTGCTGAAGCACTCAAAGGCTGCCCAAGCAACCGAGCAGCCCATAGGCATTGCCTTGTCAAAATAATATGGCCCATCAAAGCGGAACCCCAGGAGCCAGAAGTCCTGGGGATGAATGGGCAACAGCCGAAATGCTGACTCAATGTCGCATTTGGCTAACAAAGCCCCCGGGCCAAATCTCCTGATTAATTTTATGGCGTAATCTAAATCGGACGAAGCAGCACTTGCTTCAGAGTAAGTATTACAAGTTAACTTCCTTCAGGCAGACAGCATCTGCATAGGCAAGCGGTATATTTGGGCAACGATATCCATCTGGATCCCTAAATACGTTAAAAGGGAAATAATATGGCCCTCCGACTAATCCGCTGCCACAAGGACGCCCAGCTCCTCAGTGAGGGAATATTTGACATTTGATAAGCTTAATCACCTGAATCCAGGGACTCCTATGTCATGAATAAAATGCGGGCTAGCCTCTGAGTTGCAATTAATTATGTATCATACAGAAATCACATGGGGCTTCCTTAGGGACAATCCCCCATGGGGATAACTGCAAGTCAGGAATAAAGGGGGAATCAAAAGGAGTCCCGCCATAAGTCTCAATGCAAACTCCTACCATCACCCTTTTTACTGGCTACCACAGGTAGCACTCTAACCGACTTTTGAATTGCTGTATTCCGGGCCACCAGCTGGCTGTGGGCCCCCTTCACCACCACAAGATGGGAGGGTGTCTGCCTATACCACAAGCAGCACAAAAAAGTGCATCCATTTGCAGGAGGATGGAATTAACGATCAAGAATGGACAAGCAGGGAGGGAGCCTGAGAGTCGTATTGGGCAAACTACCATGAAATGCAACAGTTGGTTCACCATCCCATTAGAACCACGCCAGAGCCTGCTTAGCACTGCAAGCTTGCAAGCATTTTTTTTTTCTTTTTCTTTTTGCTGCATCACCAAGAGGTGCTCCCATCCTGGCAAACCGCCCCCTGGACACCTCGAGGTACCTGTGAGAGGCCATTGATGAAGAAGAATCATCGCCTTGACTCCTTATGGTCTACTTTTGGAACGTCTCTTGTGGCAACGCTTTCCGCCTGAAGACGTTCTTGCTGGAACTGACAGGCTGACCTCCACAGAGGACTCAGGCGCAGGATCCTGCCGCAAAGCACCTGGGAGAGGCTGAGGAAAGGAATAGGTGAGATACCAACCCCAGAAGAAAGCCTGTGTAAGAACTGAGAATACCTCCTGGAACGGGAAGGGGCCTTTTGCTGCCCCCTGCTGCTAGCTGCCCGCTGAGCTGATGCTCCCACCACTCGTACTGGGGCCTGTGGAAAGAAAGGAACTGGACTCCGTGAAAATTGGGAATCAGCAATTAAAAACCCCCGATTCCGGGAGCTCCTCCCCTTCCTCGCTGGATGCCGACGTAGCAGGAGATGAAGCCCCAATTGGGGGTGGTGGCCCTGCTTGTGCACTGGTTTGACGGGCGGAGCGTTGAAGGGGACCATCCAACCCGGATGCAAAGCAGGCCAACACTTCTGGATCACCATCCAAACTTGCATGAAGGATTTAAATACGGCCCCCAGCACAACTAGGATTGGGCGAACGAAGTGACTGGGATGGCTCCTTAATAGCCCTCTTTGCTGGGATAGAGGAAACAGGCTGCGCAGAAGCCTTCTTTGGAGCCATTCTAGCTGCATACAGATAAAAGGAATCAGGCAAAACTATCACAGACCAAGCTGCTGAACCATTAAACCCCTGGCAATCAGATCCTGTGTGAAATTGCCTTGTATATTCAAATTTATTTATGGAACAATAAGCCTCTCCCCCAACCACTAAGGCTGTGGTGGTTAAACAGCCCAGTTGATTGCTGTATTCCACTGAACCACTAGGCCTATTAAGGCAAAGCCCTTTTCCAGTGAAATAACAGACGAGAGGTGACCTGCCGCCTGTCTAGGTACCCCTGCATGCCCTTCTTAGAGAGAGGCACCCCCTCGGAACCCATAGTTCTTTCTTTTGGGGGGTGGGGTATCAATAATATCACAAATGGGCTTCCCTCAGGCAGGGGATATAGAAACATGAATAAGCTGCACCAACAGGGTAAAGAACAATTTCTACCCGTGGGCTGAGGGGCTGCTGAATGAAAGACAGCAACATTGCAGCTGACATTAAGGGTTGGAGGTAATATGACAGCACACAGAGTGTGACAGTGACTGGGAGATTGGGGGGAGCAGGGCTCACTCAATCTCACTGTAAACATGTGGTACAGTGACAATAAGTATGTCTATTTCTATTCCACCTACCCCATAATAGAATAGCCCCAGTAAGGAATACCAAGAAAAAATAGACATCTAAAATCGTGAGCGTCACTATCAGGGCAAACATAACTGAAGGCAATAAACTTGCTCAGAAACAGGATAGCTCAAGAGCATACACAGAATGCTCATAGACATATGAGGCACAGAGTCACTGGCTCCACTCTGTCTGCCTCAGCAATGCATTAGCAACAAGCTACTGAGCCTGCAAACAGATACATTTCTATAGAGGAAATGAGTCACATGTCACAGAGACTCAGCCACATCTGCTAACAGTGGAAGGCTTAGGCTTGATGCAGGCCGAGTAGGCCTCACTGATTCCACTCTAAGGATCTTTGTCATAATGAGGCCCACACAAAATAAAAAGGAAGCAGCCCAAAACAGTGGTAACATCAAAACGCTAGGAAAGCACCCTTGCAATAGCAACAGCTGCAGTATTAAAAGAACCTCACCACAATGTTCCTGCCCAAGGCTAGATAAAATACAGCCAACAGCGCTGCACACCCCCAAATAAAGGCAGCCATCAGGGATACTAATGAAAGTGATTCCAGCCAAATAGGAATAGCCCTGACCAAACCCCACCATTATAAAATGTGGGAAAGGGGGGAAAACATTTTGTGTGAAGGAAAGTCCCAAATGGGTGCTCTCACTATTGGGAAGGATTACGCATGGGCAGCACTCCCAGGGACAGGGAGAATCTTCCAAAGGTGCAGGGGTAAGGGCCCAAACAGGCTCCTAGTGTGGCAAAGCCCCTGCCAGGGGTGGGGTGGGAAATCAAACAGGAAAAAAGGGGGAATTAAAGTAATTAAGGGATTGGGGAGGAGTGGAAGGAAGGGGAAATGAAGAAATTTAACCAGACAATGAGAAGATCACTCCACTGTCCTCCAGGTGGTCCGAGTGTTCTAGGAGATCCGTTGCACACCGCAAAAGTGAAACCAAAGTTTCACAAACTTAGGTTATAAAGGCAAGAACTGTCAATCAACCAACTAGCAACATGCTAAACTCCCCAGCAACTTGCCTTAACCAATCCTAGCTGTGGCCAGCCCAAAACCCCCTCCCATTAACTTGGAGCTGCTCCTTCAACCCTTCTGCAACCCGTGCTCTCTTCGATGGGAGAACACGCTTTCTGAACTATACATATTGTACAGAAGTTAACAATGGGGCAACGAAAATGGATTCCACTTGCTTTAATGGTAGCCAAGAGACTGATATTGATTAACTGGAAGAATAAACATATGATACTCTCTAATAAATGGATCAACAATATGACAACACTCGCAACTTATGAACAAGCTGCTTACAGATGTAGACTTTGCTTGGATATATATGACAATATTTGGAATGAGTTTATACAAAATGTAAAGGTAAAGGTAAAAGGTAAAGGTACAAAATGTGGTAGGCTATTAATATTTGCATATGTATTAGGATAATAATAATAATAATAATAATAATAATAATAATAATAATAATAAGTTTTTATTTATACCCCACCCTTCCCAGCCAAAAACCGGGCTCAGGGCGGCTAACACTAATTAAAATCACAGCAAAACATAAAAACAATCAATTTAAAATACAGATTAAAATACAAATTTAAAAATTCAAAATTAAAACTGCATCAACTTTATAAAAGAATGTATGGGTTAGAATATTTTATGTATATATTCATATTTTTTCTATCCACTTTGGTGCCTTTTTATTTTTATTTTCTTCTTCTTCTTTTCTTTGTATCACTTTATTTCCTTATAATTGAGAACTTTTCAATAAAATATTAATTCCAAAAAGTAACATATTTCATTTGGTACTTTGTGCAAAATGGAGAACATACACTGTCAACTTACATCTAATCTGAAATAAGATCCAAAATTAATATCCAAAAAAGTAGCATCAATGACAGCAACAACTAACAACAACAACAACAACAGCCCGCCAAGGATTCTGTTCAGCAGCCTCAGCTTTTGCAGCTGGAGTCAGTCCAGGTACTACCCTCCCAGACCAGGTAAAAAGGCCTGCAAGGTAGGGAACAGGTCTTCAAGGACTCATAGCCAATATGGTCTCTGGCCTCTTCAGCAGCCTTGGCTTTTGAAGGTAGCCAGAACTCCCTGTGCCCCAAGTAACAGTATAACCAGCTAAAATGTCACACACCGCAACATTTCAGGTTACCCAGGATCCCTATTGATTAATGTCAAACTGCAAACCTTCAAGGGGTGTGCAACTCCATCAAGAACTGGTTGAAACCCACCAACTACGACACTGCAGTTCCAAGTCAACCACAATTCCCAGGGAACTTTGGGAATTGTAGGTCTGCGAGGGGAATGGGGGATGGGGTCTCAAGAACTCTCAGCAACCTTAAAAAACTACACTTCCCAGAATTCTTTGAGAGAAGCCATGATTGTTTAAAGCAGTATGGTACTGCTTTAAATGTATAGTGCAGATGGGTCTCAAGTCACTTTATAACAACCTAATTTAAAGTGGAATAAATCCCATGTACTGAAACGTTGAGCTGTCTAATGGGTGGGTAAAAAAACTGGCTATATAAAAAATAAGATGTGGTAGCATTCCTGAGCTGAATGTATGTCTTTCATGCTATATTCTTCTTCCTCCTCCTGTTACTACAGGTACAATCCAACTGTTTTCTGGCCACCAAAGAAACTGCTGGTGGTTTGTGATAGTTTCCATTCCTTACACACAGGGGTGGAATTCACACACATATAAAAAATGTTCTGAAAATGCTTAAAAAAAAAAAAGCATTTTTAAAAATACATTGAATTTTCCATAAGGCTCACTATCGCCATCTAGTGCCACATTGTATATTGCACTTAAAACACACATCGTTTTATTTGCAGCTGTATAGCTGAGCCTAGGGTTACCCAAGGCAGTGGAAAATTTGTTCAGCTCTCCGTAGAAATTGTTTACATTGCTCCATTCATAGAGCTGGACAGGTGTATTCCAAGGTCTCCGTGGCCTGAGAACATCTAATCTGAAATCCTATAATCCAGGGAGACAAAGGCGAAGGCAGATCCCATGCTTAGACATGAGGCATACTTAGACTAGCCATATTGAAAAACCAACAAACCCCACCCAGAACTTCAGGTGCCGCATCATTAAAATGTTTAAATAAAGATAGGATGTCCCTTAACTGTTCTTATCTATGCGCAGTCACTAGGATTAGCAGAAGCCTCAGCAGTTGCTTGTTTTAAGATGATTCTCCTGCACGCAGCCAGACAGGTTTATGATAATCCTTTACAACCTGAGAATCTTTTAGCTTAGTTGAGCGCTATTATGTTTTAGCAGGAGATAAACTTTCAATACGTGGTGCTTTAAAAATAAAAATAAAATTGTAAGCTTCAGACCTGTTCATCTTAAAGGTGTTTTGGTCAAGTAACACAAAATAAAAAAAAACAGAAGCAAATCCCTTCACTTGAAGGTGTTATTAAAAGCCTTCCACTTTTTCCAGTTAAGGTCAGAGACCCAAAACCAGTAGATATCAACAAGTCTTTACAAGATTCCAAATAAGCAGGTATGAGTGTTCCAGGCTTCATACCCTACGTCTCAGGTTATTAGTATTTCCTAATATTATTAGTTTGCAGTATTTTCCCAGAATAAATGTAATTTTCCTCTGATTGTACTCACACAGTTGGCTCGAATATTCTTGCCGGGCAGTGGGAGAGAATCTTCCTGTTTTTCAGATACAATGGTTAAAGTAAGTTAGAATCACAACTTGACCCATAAAGCATGAGTTGAGAAGAGAAAAGGAAGTATGCTGTGTTGGCTAAAGTAAAGGATAGCTCAAATGGCAGAGCGTGAAACCCTTAACCTCAGAGTCGTGGGTTCGAGTCCCACTTTGAGCAAAAGATTCCTGCATTGCATTGCAGGCTAGATGACTTTTATGGTCCCTTCCAACTCTACAATTCTATGACTTCTGCTCTCAACTGCTTGAAAGCTCAAGGCCAGAGGCAGACTTTGGGTTGTCAAATTTCAGTGGTGCCTTGTGCGACGCTAAAATCTGGTGCCTCCCGCGTCTCGCGCTCCCTTCCACGGGGGTTTTGTGGCGCTCCCTGCAGCTGAACACAAAGCAAAAGGCTGAACACAGAGCAAGAGGCCCTTCGGCACTCAGTGGCTGGCAGTGAATGTCCCTACTCCTGGCTCTGTGGTTCGCATGGAGTCAGGGCTTTTCTGTCTTTGTGGAGACAAATACCGCACATGGTTCTGGACTGCAAGACTGATGGTTACAGGTGGGGCCTGCACAGAAATGTTGCCGTGTGATGTGCTCCTGCTCAGGGATTGAATTCAGCAGCCCAAGCCCTCTTTCCCCCAGAATGCTCTCATTTCACTTCACCCTCAGTGTTCGGTGTGGTCCCTGGGAATGCTCAGTCAAAGCCTATTGACCCCTTACCGTTTGTGTATGTGAGGCATGTCATTTTGGCCGCATAAGATTCAGCACTTGGGAATTCTAGGATTCTTTGATTTTATGACTACAACTTCCATTGGCGCCAATCAACAAATGGTCAGGGATTGCTGAACAACATCACTGTACAAGCCACAAGTTCCAGTGTGGTGTAGTGATTAAGAGCGGCAGACTTGTAATCTGGTGAACTGGGTTCGTGTCTCCGCTCCTCCACATGCAGCTGCTGGGTGACCTTGGGCTAGTCACACTTCTTTGAAGTCTCTCAGCCCCACTCACCTCACAGAGTGTTTGTTGTGGGGGAGGAAGGGAAAGGAGAATGTTAACCGCTTTGAGACTCCTTCGGGTAGTGATAAAGCGGGATATCAAATCCAAACTCTTCTTCTCTTCTTCTTCCCTTTCCCTGGTGCATGCAGTAGAAAAGAAAGAAGGTGTTCATACATTTAAGGACTGGGTCAAACAATTTACATTTCAAATACTAAATGTATTTAATATCTGAGATGGAACTACTTACTGAAGGCCAATTAACATGCCTAAGGAAGACTGGAGGTTGCACAGGAGAAGGAAGGCCAAAAAGTTAATTACCCCAAATGCGTGTCAAGTTGGGGCTGACATGCCTGGAATGGCTACATTTCCTGCCTGTTGTTAGGTGTTGGATTAAGATATACAGTTTTACCTCGGAATTCGAATGGCTCTGTTCTTGAACGTTTTGGCTCCTGAACGTTGAAAACCTGGATGTTCTCCGGTTTTCGAACATTCCTCAGAACACAAAAAACTAGCTGTGAGCCAATCGGAAGCCATGCCTTGGAACGTTTCAGAAGTCAAACGGTTTTCTGGAACGGATTGCATTCCAGTTCTGAGGTACCAACTGTACTTGTTTCTCAGGCCTACTGGAATGAGTGAGGTAAGACCTAGACTGCTTCTGGATTATTGATTTTTTCCTTTTTTTTGATGGTCTCATGTTTTGTCTTTTTAAAATTTATTTATTTATTAAAAAACACATTTATTAAAAAGTTACGCTTCAGCTTCGTCCACTTCCATAACACCACAGAACGATCACTCCGATCCTCAGTCCTCCATCACTGTCATGTTGGCTCACCAAATATACTCAATACGAGACCACCTACTGATATGGTTTACTAGACATTTTGAATCATTATATTCCCCCCCCACACACACACACAGACACCTCTGTGATGATGATGGCATTGAAAGACCCTGTTCTTCTTTAATAAAGGAGAAAAAGGAGACCTAATTGTCCCAAATATATCTTTTCTTGGAGATGCCTTTGATTATTCACTAATTGTATGTGAGGCGTATCTTTTTTTTGATACTTTTTTGATATTGTTGGTTTTATTTCAATAGTTTGTACACACACACACACACACACACACACACACAATACAGTGGTGCCCCGCTAGATGAATGCCTCGCTAGACGAAAAACTCGCTAGACGAAGGCATTCGTCTAGTGGAAGGCTGCCCCGTTAGATGAAAAAGTCTATGGGGCTGCCTCGCAAGATGAAAATTTTCCGTCTTTTTTTTTTTTTTTTGTCTAGCGAAAGCGCGGCTGTCATTGCCACTTCGCTAGACGAAAAACCCGCTAGACGAAAATTTTCGCAGAACGAATTATTTTCGTCTAGCGGGGCACCACTGTAATTATAAATATTTGTATATTAATTATTGTATAATTTGTATACTGCTGAATCACTGTAGTCTCTAAGTGGTTCTATGGTTCTTGTACTGATTTGCGTATTTCAGTAGATTGATATGTCCCAGGGCACTTCTGAGTTGAAAGGTAGAGCATAAATTTAATAAATGATGATGATATTTATTATACATGTGGCAAAGAGTGCCCCATGTATAATAAAGGTGAAGTCCCACAGGGTGAAATCCAGTGGCATTCATCTGCCTGCAAAATAGATACCGTTGGCTCAAGGGATTCCCTGCACAACCCCCAAATTTGCCACAGAGGATTTGGAGCCAGTTATGGGAGTTAGGGTGCTGCAGGTAAGGGGGGGGTGGGAGGAGAAATTGCACCATGTTAGCAGATGTTTCCCACTGCATTTAATGAGGCTTACTCCCTAGTAAATGTGTTTAGGACTACAGGCTGAATTCTTGAATGATCTTCTGTGTCATAATTTCCTGGTATGTGGAAAGCTAGCAAGCCAGGGAAAGGGTTTGTGGTTTGGCCTTCTCATTCGTATTCTAAATATTTATGTATATGTTTTTCTTTTTTTTTAAAGAAACAGATTCCCCCCTCCTGAAATGTGTGATTTCCATTCTGAAGTCAATAATGCCCAGGAAGGCGTTATCACATATTTTCTCTCCCGAATGTGTGCATTGGCTTTATGGGGAGAGTTTTGTGGCATTTCGTTCTGGCCCATAATAAGCAAACTCCACCAGTCACCACACTGCTTGGCTGTTTTCCTTGTCAACTCCCAGCTGAATTATGAAAAAGTATGTACTTATACCATTAAGGGGGGGGGGGGAGGAAAGAATTCTTTACCTCCAATCAACGGATAACAGAAAGTGTTTTATTGTCAATCAGATGTAGAATTCAGCAAAAGTTCATTTCCACACTTTGTGTTGAAGTTAAAATTAATTTCCTTCACCTTTATATATAGATATATTTTTGTAAAAAAAATGGTCAAAAGTTATATTATAAAAGAGAAGAAAGAAAGAAATCACAGCAATAATTTAAGATGAGAGAGAGAGAGAGAGAGAAGAAGAAGAAGAAGAAGAAGAAGAAGAAGAAGAAGAAGAAGAAGAAGAAGAAGAAGACCACCCAGGAGGGGAAAACAAAATCTAGGAGCAACTGCAGAGAAACTAAAGCAGGTTTAAAATAGATTGTGTTTTAAAAAGGTGCTTTCAAAATGCTTAAAACAAATAGCAGCATAGAAGAATCATAAATACAAGTGCACATGTGTCCCTCCTAAAGTTCCACTTTCATCAACCAAAACAGTAGTACTCGTCAGACTCAATCTTGGGGTGTTTATGGAGGGACTGTGAGTCGTCTATAAGAGAAGAGTCACTGAACTGGTCCATGTCTGAAGGAGTACGTTGGCCGGGGACATCGTCCGCCAAAGTGTCCAGGTAGCTCCCCACGGAGATTCCATCCAGCCCATCACTGCCGTCTTGCAAACTGTTGTAGCTGCCTCTCAATGAGGTCTCCTGACTCTCTAGCAAGCTGCAGAGACTGCCACTCAAGCTGCTGCCTCTGCTGGTGATCGTTCCTTTTTCTTCAATCAACCACTTGATCGATTCGATGCTTTCATTAATGATCAGTAGCTGCCGCATTAGTTTGACATCTGTGGCTCGGAGATCAACCTGCGTGCAGAAGAACAACTGATCAGTACATTGGATTCAGATCGATCTACTCATCCACGGATGCAAACTGACACACAGTTGTAATAATTCAGTTTCATCCTGTTTTATGTGACCCGGCACAGGCTTTTCTTAGTAATGCATTAATGTTCAACCCATTGGTTTGAGTCCTCCCTTCCAGAGCAGGAGAAAATAGACTTGCTCCATCTTACATGTGACAGCCCTTGAGATATGTCTATCTCCTCTCAGTCTCGTCTTTACCAGGCTAAACATCCCCAACTCCCTCAACCGTTCCTCATAAGGCTTAGTTTCCAGACCCTTGAACATCCTGGTCGCTCTATGCACATATTCTAGCTTGTCAATATCCTTCTTAAATTGTGGTACCCAGAGCTAGACACAGTATTCCAAGTGGGATCCAACCAAGTCAGAACAGTGGGAATAATAACTAGGGTTGTTGAGCTTTTTGGAGGAAACCTCCCCCCACCAAATAATGATTTTAAGCTTTTGGAGCTTCCCCACCCCCATCGCGTTGCCATATATCCAAGTTTTCCTTGCCATTTGGCCAATTTTGCAACATTCCCCCCAACGTCATTTGTACACCTGAAACCCAGGACATGTCAGGAATTTTCCTGACGTATGGCAAGCCTAAATATAACTTCCTGTGAACAGGACACTAGACTTCTGTTGATGCAGCCTAGAACAGCTGCGGCTGCATCACACCTTTGACTCATTTTGAGTAAGAACGCTAATCTTAAAATGAGTATTTAAGAATAAAGATATGCACTAGATATGCTGTGATTCAGATACATGCACAAAAACACACAAACAATATTTTGTGGCATAGTATAATGGTACATAATACATGTTGATAGTCAAAACGATTTCAGTCAACAAGGAGATATATATATATATATATAAACAAATTATTGTGTAGTGTAGTGTAGTCTTTTATTCTATTCGCTTAAGCCCTCTGTTTTTCTATATATGAATATAACATCTGCATTGTTCACTCACAATGAACTGGAGGAAGAAAAAAACATTCCAGACTCTGAGGAAGTGAGCTCTTTATCTTGTTTTGGCAAGCCTCCTCTTTTTATTCCTCATATAATTCTTTCCATAGATTCTTTTAAAATCTCAAGTCTGTAAAAATATCCCGAATTACACACTGCCTTCTTTTAAAAAATTATTGCTCTGGTGGTTTGGATCAAATGGTTCCTGACTATTGGCCAAAGTACTGGTGCACTATTGCTGTTCCTCCACAATTCCCACATCTGTTGCTCTCCTTCCTCCCCTTATATTCCTCTCATATTTTGTGAACCTTCCATGACTGTTCCTCCCTCATTTCCCATGCCCCACCTCTGTCCTCTGCATCACCCACCCGCCTTTCTAATGAACCTAGTTCTACCCTACAGCTTCCTTCATTCGCCCTGCCCTTCATTCCCTCCCACTCTCCTAATTCTGCATTTACAGGCCAGATCTAGTCAGTCAGAAAAGCAGGTGAAGGGCAGGTGAAGATTGAACCTCATGCATGGGGACCCATTGTGGTCCCTTCCAGGTCTCTCCATCTGACCTCTGGACACTTGGCTGGCCAAATACCTTCTCCAACCACACCGTCCCCCAGACCCAACCCCGAAATGGCTTTGCAGGGATGGAATGTGCTCACCTAGTGGGAAGACAGGGAGGGGTGTATAGAAACCCGCCTACTGCAGAATGGTGACATTTCTATTCACTGTTTTGCCCACGTTTGCCTCTGGGCCCAGCCACTGTTGGTACGTGGCACACAAAAAATTGCACAGAAGGGAAAACGTTCCCCATCCCTGTAGGAACTGTGACTGGTAAGGTAAAGGAAAAGAACCCCGGACAGTTAAGTTCAGTCAAAGGCGACTATGGGGTTGCGGCACTCATCTCGCTTTCAGGCCAAGGGAGCTGGCGTTTGTCCACAAACAGCTTTCATGTAGCCAGCAGGACTAAACCGCTTCTGGGGCAATGGAATACCATGATGGAAACCAGAGCGCACACAAACGCCGTTCACCTTCCACCACAGCGGTACCGATTTATCTACTTGCCCTGGCGTGCTTTTGAACTGCTAGGTTGGCAGGAGCTGGGACAGAGCAACGGGAGCTCACCCCCGTTGCTGGGATTCGAACTGCCGGCCTTCTGATCAGCAAGCCAAAGAGGCTCAGTGGTTTAGATCAGCAGTGGTGACTGGTGCAGTAGGATGAGAGAGAAAGAAGGAATTGGGAGATGGGACACTGGTGGAAATGCATTTGAAGGGTGTTAGATACTCAGCAAGAACAAGAGGCAGAGGCTGTGTTGGTTCCAACTGTCCTTTATTATTGAAAACAGAACTAGACTTCAAGAACAACCCATGCTGCCTGTGAGCCTGCCCGAGCCAGACTGACTGGCTGCTGCCAAACTCTGTTAGTTAACTTGTTTCTGATAGGAGTGTTCGCCCACCAAGCTCTTCTGTAATTGGCTAGGTCGCGCCAGGGGGCAGACCCTGTAAGGTGGTTGAACAGCTCCTATTGGTTACATAACAAAGGGGAAACCTACATAATTTCCTTCTTCTACCTTACTTGATACTATTATTTCATTAAACTGGGCGACTGAATCCTGAAGTCTTGTTTGCGAGATGGCAGCAGAATGGAGCTACAGTTGTGTTTCCAGCTGCCTTCTCACCTGTTCCCTTGCCATGTAGGACTGGAGATCTTGGAATGCAGAAACACAATTTTTTCAAGCATATCACAAATATTATTTGAATTTTTTTTTAATGACATTTTTAATTGCCTTCGAATCCTCCTCTATGGAAAACAAATTTTAAACTGCCAACAGGGCAGCATCACAAGCACTTAGCTGGAAGGTGGATTCCGAAGTGTTGTCAGCTGTAGCTCTAATTGTACTTCCAACCTATCATTATGTTAGAAATGCAATGCAATCGTGATTAAAGACTCGCCTATCTCTACCCATCTTGCCTAAACAGTCTTCCATGTGCAATCAGTAATACATGTAAAGAGAGAGAGAGAGAGAGACACCCAAGCCTAAAGGGCGATCATTATCACATTAGCAAATTTCCTCCCATTTGTAATAATAGCTTGGGAGCAACATGAGTACAGTGCATTCCAATACTTGCTTGTTCAAAAGACAACCCTACTGAGGTCAACGGGGCTTACTTCCAAGTAAGCGGGCATGGGAATGGAGCCTAGTTTCTCAAAGGGTAGCTACTACAATAACAGCAGCCATGGTATGATCAGTTAGGAACTGATGTAGCTTTTCAATGCTTTAAAAGCACAAGATCGGCTTAATGGATCAAGCCAATGGCCCATCTCATTCAGCACCCTGTTCTCAATCCTCCCCACACCAACTTTGTGTCCATTTCTATGATTAGCAGTGCTGGGGGAAATCCTCATACATGGTCTGGAGTAGGGCTGGCTGATATCATCCGCAAAATATGGTGATACATGAATATATAACAATGTCTGAAATAAGGATGGAACTATGTGATTCTTGACTGTGATTCTAAAAAACTTGATATATAGTAAAATGCCTTTCTATATCTTCAACACTAACAAAACAAGATATTCAATATTTTCTTCAAGATGGTACCCCTGGCAGGGAGCATTTCCTAGCAGCCTTCTGCTGAGCAGCCAAGCACCAGTGAGTCAGTCTTGTTTACAAATGTGGAGGAAAGACTGGAGCTCAAGGTTTCAGCATGCAAGTGTTTCTGTGGAAGTAGAAGGGTTGAAGAAGGCTGTCTTTAGTCTACACGCACACACACACGACAATTCTGCTGCAGTAATATTTTACTCAGGTTGGTTCCCCCTCCCTTCAGCTGGTGCTCACAGGGGCTCAGTTCCAGCACCTCTCAGGTGGGCACCGTTGCCATTCTAAGAGAACAAGGGAGAAGTTCATGGTGAGCTCCAGCATCTCTTTTTTTAGAAAAATAGCATTGATTTTATCTATTGGTGCCAACATGTCTAAGATGGCTTGGCTTGCTAATATGGAGCTGCCAGGGTCAATTTCACAAAATTGCATGAAATATAAAGGTAAAGGGACCCCTGAGAATTATGTCCAGTCACGAACGACTCTGGGGTTGCGGCCCTCATCTCGCTTTACAGGCCAAGGGATCCGGCGTTTGTCTGCTTCTGCAGACAGTTTTTCCGGGTCATGTGGCGAAACCAGAGCAGCGCATGGAAATGCCGTTTTCCTTCCCGCCGGAGCGGCACCTATTTATCTACTTGCACTTTGATGTGCTTTCGAACTTCTAGGTTGGCAGGAGCTGGGACCGAACAACGGGAGCTCACCCCGTCACGGGGATTCGAACCGCTGACCTTTTGATCGGCAAGCCCAAGAGGCACAGTGGTTTAACCATGAAATATAGGATGCCTCAAACCAGCACACCCATGCAGTGGTGGAAACCAAAAGGCAAGCTTGAGTTACAATCCACAATCCACTTTATCAGGATGCTACTTCCTTGCCACTCTACAAGTTTCTCCTCCACTTCCCAAGTCTTCAGAACCCTGCAAAACAGAAGCGATGTTACGTTTAAAGGCTGCATTTGAACGATAGGCACAAACCATTCAGGACTATTAAGTCCCGATGATTTCACTTGGAGAAGTTTAGGCACATGCTTCAATAAACTCAAAGAAACTGAAATGTTTTTAATTTTGGCTGGCTCGTGCCCGGTTTTATTACCATTTTCCATTCATATTGTTTGCCCATCAGTGCTCTATTTTCCTATTATTATGTTTTTCATTTCATCTCTTATCTATATGGAAAATATTTCTGACAGCACACATACAGAGTTCCAATTTTATTTTTATAGCTAGGTTGGACCTGTTTTGTGTGGAATATAGATTAAATTTTCCAAACCTTAATACACCCTCATGTACACACATGTAGGATGTGAGCAATAACCACAAGCTATACCGCTGGTGGTTTGGGTTTTTTTTTTTTTTAAATGCTTGCTATTCATTGTATAAACACTTCTCTCGTTACTGGCTGACTTTCTGCAGTGTGGACCATCCCTTCTTTTTCTCATATTGCAAGGGACTGTAGGGACTGACTATGACAATCTAAACAATGAAGCAACCACCTTGTGAAATCTGGATTAACTACAAGTGCATTGAGGTGCTGAGTATCATTTTCAGTGGTAGCTCTAAATATTCTGGAGAATTGTGCATTTTGGAGTGCAGCATCTAAGATTTATAGGAAAGCCATACAGAACCCCGTCCCATGAAAGGGTTCATCACACATGTATTGCCTCTTGTTTCATTCCCAATAAGGCTTGTGGAGCATGTGATGAGTTCAATGGCATTGACATTTGGTGACCAAGTGATGAGCAAGCACGTGAGGAAGCCATTTCACTTTCCCGGGGGAAATGACATTGCGGGGTACGCGCACGGGATATCCCCTGCCCCATGGGGGGGGGGTCCTCAGCCGTGTCATCCCTGGCCGACCAATCTGGATGGTCAGGGGGCGTGGTTCAGGCTATTTAAACTGCCCGCGGCCGAGGACTCGCCCCCTTTTCTTCCTGCTCTTCCAAGACTTCCTGCGGACGGGCAGGAGTCAGATATACTCATGTGGTTTCCAGTGCCTAAGCCAATACCACTCACATTCTGTAACCAATAAAGTTGTGGCCTTTTTTCACCCATTAACCCAAAATACTGTTTCATGTGTCTTTATTACAACATCCCGGGAGGGTTCGGGACCTTGCCACGCTGCTATAACCTGTAATTGCATAGGACGGCTAATTGAAAGGGCAGCTGAGACCAACCAGGATATTGGCTTCAATATAGGTGACTGTGAAGGTTTAAAACCAGTGGTGGAAACAAGGGCATGCAAGTCAACCCTAAAATATTACCATTACCAATTGCTACATATCTGTTATGGCTTTGCTGAATTATATCTGTACCAGGGTGCCTCAATTCGAACCAGTGGAGTTGCATAAAAGTGAAGTGGAAGATCCTACACAGAACAATAAGACTATTCCTCTGGTACTTAGATCTTCTTTGACAATTATTGGTACAGCCGCCTCAAAATGAATGGGAAGGTTCTGCACATGCAAACACCCATTTGAGGAGCAAACTGTTTTTTAAGGGATGGTTTCATGTGCTACCCCACTAGCATTTATTTTTGCTTATTGAGAGAGGTGTATGTAGCACCTTCACATCTGGATTGGGGCCAAGCATCCTAGCATATGGAACCAATGAAAGTCAAAGCTCAACACTGAGACTTAGGCTAGTTGATTATAGCTTCTTTCCATTCACTTTCAAACTAATGTGTGAACCAGAAGTAAAGTCAAGCTGCCTCGATGGATAGACTACATTTTTTTAACCCTATTCAATACTGGCAGCCACATGTATTCATGAATCTGGGTATCTGCAGTTCATATGACAGATGACTAAGGAAGGCAGGTGTGCAGAAGACTCTACTATATGCCTGCATCATGCCACAGATGATTTCATCATCGGATGGGCAGGTGGCCAAAGTATTGGAGCCTCAGTTTCAGGATCTGTCTGTCCAGTGAGCACTCAGGGTTGATTTCCTTCAGAATGGATAGGCTTGATCTTCTTGCAGTCCATGGGACTCTCAAGAGTCTCCTACAGCACCATAATGCAAAAGCATCAATTCTTCATTGATCAGCCTTCTTTATGGTCCAGCTCTCACTTCCATACATCACTACTGGGAAAACCATAGCTTTAACTATACAGAGCTTTGTCGGCAAGGTGATGTCTCTGCTTGCCATCTTTGAAAAGTATGGAGCAGCAATCACACTAGAATTCTGACAAGCACTGACAGGAGAAGGTGGAAGCTGCAGTGTGGACATCAAGACAAGGTCACTGGGAGAAGGCTCTGGAGAATACTGAAAGACAGCAGTGCTTTATACAGAGACTGGGTGAGAAAAAGACTCAATCCCCTTCCTTATTCTGGAATCCAGCTCCAGGGTTCAGAGGAGAGAGGCCTGATTTAAGCACTGCTTGAAGGTTTGAGTACAACCTTTTCATGTATTTGTTTATATTAATTAGCAAGATTTACAGCCCACCCCATCCTGAAGGCCTTTGAAAGGAAATACAAGGGTGTTGTGCAGTCAGCAGCACATCTAATTTCTCTGGCTACATGCAGCGTGAACTCGCTTGTAGCTGGACAGACTGAATGCCGCCATTCACAGCGAGGACTGAAACATAAGCCCAACGTTTTCATAGCTGTAGACCAGTGTTGGAGCCATTTCGCTAATAGACCTGAACTCAGATAGGTGAGATTGGGGACTGAATCACTGCAATCTTAACCTATTTAGTCTCCCAAACATTCCAATTAAATTATACGGTGCAAACTTCATAGAAACTCGTAATGATGGCTTCTGAGCCTCATTTTGACTCCTTTCCCATATAGAGGAATTACAGCTGAAGGCATACCAAATTACATAAAAAATGAATGGGTGGGACAATGCTACTCATGGATTTCCCATCCAAACAAGTAACCTGACATCTTCCTCAGAGTACTAAGTGTTGAAGCAACTGCTTCTTTAAAAAGAGCTGTTGTTACAGTTTCTGTCAAAGCCTTTGACCTTCTTGGTGTAGGTACAGTGGTACCTCGACTTACGAATTACTCAACATAGGAATTTTTCGACTTACGAATGAAAAAAGTACCCGCACGCCTACAAATTTTTCAACATCCAAAGGACATCCATTGGCGGTTTTAGATGGGGTTTACTCGACTTACAATTTTTTTCGAACTTTTCGTTTACAATGCATTCCTATGGGGAAATCGCTTTTTTCGACTTACGAATTTTTCGACCTGCGAATGTGCATTCGGAACGGATTAAATTCGTAAGTCGAGGGGCTGATGGCTGTCATAGTTTCCACTATAGGATAGAAGTGACATAAAATGGAAGTAGAGTTATCTGTCCACTCCTAACTTAAAGCTACAGCAAGGAAGCACAACACTTGAAGATGGCACCCGTCCAAACACCTGGTAACTTTAATAATAATAATAATTGCATAGATGGCTCATCAAACCTACGTCTTGCATACAGAATAAGTGCTGTCATAGGGTGAAAATTCACTTGCAAGATATTCATCACCTATTTTAAACGTAGGGACTGAGAACTTAAACGTTATAGGCAATTCACTGTTGGGTTAGCTAATGATTTACATCTGCAAAGAGATGAATAATGTTTTGCATTTCTGCTGGCACAGTGGCATACATATACATGATGCCAATGAAATTATATTAATTAAATACATTTCAGCCTTCATCTTTATCAATTAATCAAGCCTCCCCCCCCCCATTCCTAAAGATCTGTGCAGCAAAATGCTATCCAACTGGAACTTACTCAAATGTTAAGTCACAATCATGTACAGTGGTACCTTGGTTCTCAAACTTAATCCATTCTGGAAGTCTGTTCCAAAACCAAGGCGTGCTTTCCCATAGAAAGTAATGCAAAACAGATTAATCCATTCCAGAAGGCTGTAACTAAAACTAGGAAGAGGATGAGAACAGTAAAAACAAAAGCGCTAATCCTGATCTGTTCCGGAAGGCACAGCTTCTGATTGGTGCAGGTGCCCCGGAAACAGTAGCCGACAGCCGTATCGGATGTTCGGCTTCTGAAAAATGTTCAAAAACTGGAACACTTACTTCCGGGTTTTCGGCGTTTGATAACCAAGGTGTTTGAGAACCAAGATACGAGTGTAAAAGGTTTTCAAAAAAGAAAAAAAAGGTAAGGATGCCTTGATGGTGAAGTCCAGTCAAATTTGACTATGGGGTGCAGGGCTCATCCCACTTCAGGCCAAGAGAGCCGGCGTTTGTCCTGCATGGCTGGCAACCCTACTTTGCCAGTACAGTCGTACCTCTACTTACGTATACCTCTGGATATGGAATCTTTGGGTTACAGCCACGGCAAACCTGGAAGTGTATACTTCTGGGTTTCGCCACATGCGCATGTGCAGAAATGCTCTGCACACCTTTCACATGCACAGAAGTGCTCAATCGCACCGTGCACAGAAGCGTGCCTCTATTTAAATTATTTTTGGGGGTGCAAACGGACCCCCAGAACAAATTAAGTTCGTATCTGGAGAGTCCACTGTATAAGAGCTCTGAAAAAAAGCAGTTTTGCAGCAATGACATCGCTTTTCAGGATGATGCTATAAGAGCGCATCTTGTCACCTTCCTCTTCTATGAATTACATTTGCTGCCACATGTTTATTTATCTTTGAAAAGATTCATAGACCACTTAATTATAAAAACCTGCTAAGTGGTGTTCATAGTAAAAATATAGATAAAAACACCTCTAAAATCCACTTTAAAACATCAACAGTGTTGCTTGGGTCTTTTGTTCCTGTGAAGTGCAGTTGCTGCTGTTAATATTTTGTATCTTCTGATTTATGTGGAAATTGTTCAGTTTGTTTTGCTTGGTTTATTGTTTATTACCACTTTAGCTCCGTTTGCAGCTTGGTAATTTTTTTTTATGTGGTAAACTGCCTTGAGCATCGTTGGAACTATGAAAAGGCAGCATAGAAATGAGATGATTGATTGATGGATAATACTCAATAAAACACAGCAAAAAAAATCAAGAAAACTTTGAAAGCTTCACATGCATACTGTTTAGGTTAGCTTTTAATGTCTGATGAATTATTGTATTTTAATATTGTGTTGGAAGCTGCCCAGAGTGGCTGGGGAGGCCCAGCCAGATGGGCGGGGTATAAATAAATTATTATTATTATTATTATTATTATTATTATTATTATTATTATTATTATTATCATTATCATTATTATTATGACATTATGTTTCTGTAAAAAAAAAAAAAGTTCCACCAGGTTTCTAAAACAATGCAGCGAGGCCCCTTGTCTACATGATAGTAGAAAAGCACACAAAAGGGATGTGGGTAGTACTGTGGTCTAAATCACTGAGCCTCTTGGGCTTGCTGATCAGAAGGTCGGCAGTTCGAATCCCCACAACGGGGTGAGCTCTCGTTGCTCGGTCCCTGCTCCTGCCAACCTAGCAGTTCAAAAGCACGTCAAAGTGCAAGTAGATAAATAGGTACCACTGTGGCAGGAAGGTAAACAGTGTTTCTTTTGTTCTGCCTTATGCTTGGGACGCGGGTGGCATTGTGGATTAAACCACAGAACCTAGGGCTTGCCGATCAGAAGGTCAGCAGTTCTAATCCCCGTGACGGGGTGAGCTCCCGTTGCTCGGTCCCTGCTCCTGACCACCTAGCAGTTCGAAAGCATGTCAAAGTGCAAGTAGATAAATAGGTACCACTGCGGCGGAAAGGTAAACGGTGTTTCCATGCGCTCTGGTTTCCACCACGGTGTCCCGTTGTGCCAGAAGCGGTTTAGTTATGCTGGCCACATGACCTGGGAAGCTGTCTGTGGAGAAGCACCACAACCCCATAGTTGTCTTTGACTGGACTCAACCATCCAGTGGTCCTTTACCTTTATCTTAGAAAAGTATGCAAAGGAATGGTTTCAAGCACAAGAGTTAAGAAACAGGCTGTTGCATGCCACACTGCTGCCCTGAATCTTGAAAACCAGATCCAGAACCAATACCCCCATCCACACACCCCACCGAAGCATGAGTAATCTTTACATTGGTTTTGCCCATTCCCTATTTTAAAATTGTCTTAAAACGCAATCGCAGTGCCAACCTGCCCGGCGTAGCCTGGCTACTGGGAGCTTTTAAAGAATAGTGACCCTGAAAGGAGCAGAGAAGCTGCTAACTACTTGGATAATTAGTTTCATCCTGTTAACTTGTAGTTGTAGCATTCTTCATTTGAAATTTAATTAGTTTGTTCATGTGTGGGGAGGGATGCAGGGTGGAAGTACTCTGGACCCAGAAAAATTGCTCCCTTGAAAAAACAACAACAACCTGCACTTTTTATGATTGCAGTTGCAAAGATGCCAGACACTTGCAATCACAATTCTTTGCATAGGGCTGGAAACCCTAGCTGTGTGAAGTGTGGACTTGAGCAGCCCTTATAGCCTAACAAAATCCACAGATTTAAGAGCCCACGTGTAACGTCAAGGTTGTGTCCGAAGGTTTTTTAGATCTGTAGGAGAGGTTAGTTACACATGAAAACTAATATAAACAGGGGGATAACTCATCGCATCTATCCCTGAACGAGCCTGGACTGATTGTAATAAAAGACAGATGTCTAGCATATGGCACCAGAAAGATCGGCAGCATGAAAAGACAGCTATTGAAACTCAAATGTGTCCTCTCCCCCTTTCATGTCCTTGGGAAACAGGGATGAATGAAGTCAGGTGGACTGGAGATCTTCAAAGCTATCCTGAATTAGTGCGGTTGACATTGCAGTTGTTTAATAAAAAGACTAGGGCGGGGGGAAGGCTACATTTTATGTGGCACACATTTCTCCTCGTAGGGGAGCAAGAAATGTGCTTAGAGAATCCCTAGTAGAAACTTACCGATGTTGTCAGACACAGTAATACAAGTGTAAACATTTAGGTCAGTGCCCAGAGATAAGGAGCGGCTGCTGGTGTCAGAGAATTTTGGAACAGATGGCACACTATCAATTCATTATTATGTGTTCTAGACATCTGTCTCAAGCAAGAAGGCTGAATTGTGGCTGAGTCATATAAACATCCAGGGGATAGACTTTAAATCTGCACATTATCCATGCCTGCCTTGACATGAAATTCTCCCTAGCCCCCACCCCACCCCCCCACCTCCCGGTAACATTGCTCATTCTTTGGAGTCACGGCACATACTATATATACCATATGTGGTATGAGTGGGGCAACTTTGGTGTGTGCCTGAATTTGGACAGGTGAGTGAGGATTTTCGAGCTGCTGATCCCTCTTAATCCAATTGGTTTAGAGCCTTGCACTGTGGACTTGAGATCAGAGAGGGTTGGGTCATGAAAACACAGCTAAATTAAGATTTAAAAATAAATACTTATAGGCACAAACGTTAACAGGAGCGTACAGAACACAGCGCGATGGCTGGAGGGATATTCCCAACTGAATATCCCGAGGAACACACACCTGGCCAATAAGCTCATACCCTCCAATATTTCTCTGATGAAAATAGGGGTGTCCTATTCAACAACCACAACAGCAATTTTATTATTTATACCCCACCTGCCCAACTAAGTTTCCCCAGCCACTCTCTGCATGTTTGCCCAAATGGCAACATGGTCCCACACAGTTGGAAAAAAACAACAACGCTGTTCTAATTGGAGATACCAGGGACCATTTCACACAAAGCTTTTGTTTGCCAGTAATAACATCTCCAGGAAATAGGGTTGTTCTCCCCGCCCTCCAACTCTCTGAATCCTAAGGGTGCTGGATCTATAATTTTCTTGGAAAGATTTTCTCCATGGGAACATTCCTGGTTAAGGGAGGCTGATCTAACTTCCTTTAGAAATGGCTGTAGAAATAGTTAATCCAATGTAAGGTCAAGGTGGGCCACATAAAGCAGTGGGTGGTCAGTCAGGGGCCATATGCCAGGACCTGGGAGTGGACAGGGCCAGGTCTGGTGTCCCGCTTGCTTCCCCTCACACATGCCTACTCTCTCTCACAAACACATTCACTTGCACAATCTCACTCAGGCAACCGATTCATTCCTCATCCCCAATACCCATCCTCCCCCAGCCTCCCTCACACAGACATCCTAAACGCAATCACACAGACGCACAACCTTTACACAGATACAACCTCCCCTCAACTCTTTCTCCCCTGCCCTCTTCTCTCCCGCACAAACCATTTTTAACCTCCCTTCCCAGCAGTTCCAAAGTACCATGCTGCTTGCCTGAGGTCAGAAATGGGGGTCGTTGGGGGGCACAAGGTCAAACCCTCTGCTCTCCATTAAGACCTGATGCAGCCATAGAGCACGAGCCCCTTTAGGGTCATGGGTTTAAGCCCCATGTTGGGCAAAAGATTCCCGCCATGAACTAGATGACCCTCATGGTCCCTTCCAACTCTACAATTCTATGATTCATTGTCCCCATATTGCTATTAGCAGCAAAGGGACAGTAAACTTGGCTGCACTGGGAGAGGCATATTAAAGCCCCAACTGCTGTTCTTTTGCTGCTAGTAACAGTCCCTGAGGCTTGGTAGGCCACAGACCATGTACAGTGGTACCTCAACTTACGAATTACTCGACATACGAATTTTTCGACTTATGAATGAAAAAAGTGCCCACATGCCTACGAATTTTTCGACATCCAAAGGACATCCGTTGGCAGTTTTAGATGGGGTTTACTCGACTTACGAATTTCAGATGCGGTTTACTCGACTTACGAATTTTTTCGAATTTTTCGTTTCCAATGCATTCCTATGGGAAAATTGCTTTTTCGACTTACGAATTTTTCAACCTACGAATGTGCATTTGGAACGGATTAAATTTGTAAGTCGAGGTACCACTGTATGTGTAACATAAAGCATCATAAAAACAAAATGAAAAAATAAAAAAATCCTTCCAGTAGCACCTTAGAGACCAACTAAGTTTGTTCTTGGTATGAGCTTTCGTGTGCATGCACATTTCTTCAAATACACACAAAAGCTCATACCAAGAACAAACATAGTTGGTGTCTAAGGTGCTACTGGAAGGAATTTTTTATTTTTTATTTTGTTTTGACTATGGCAGACCAACACGGCTACCTACCTGTAAATAAAGTATCATAATCTTCCTAGTTAAAAAAAAAAAAACCACAACTATTGCGATCCCATGTTTCTAGCTTTACCACATCCTTCTTATGTTATATTATTTATTATTTATTATATTTATATGCCATATTTTTCCTCCAAGGTTTCCTATATGGTTAGCTTCCTCCCCACTGTACACTAACATCAAGCCTGCGTGGTAAATTAGGCTGAGAGAAAGTGACTGGCTCAAGGTTACCGAGTGAGCCTTGTGGGTGAGTGGAGATTCAGATCTCGGTCTCCTAATCCAACACTCTTTATATCTTTCGTAAGGGCCAATGGAAAACAAACATGTTCGAATCATGGTAAGAAACAGCTCTAAGAACTATGCAGCCTACTCCCTCTTCTGCTCTTGAAATTTGTGCTTACTCGGTTGTTCTATTAATGTGCTTTGCGAATGTACATTTTCTTGCTAGACATTACATGTATTAAATTGTTCTACCCAGAGGCCCTTGCAAAAAAAAAAAAAATTAGCCAAGAAAAGTAATACTAATTACTACAAGCACGGTATGCAATATTAAAATGCTAACATGAGATGGCTGATAAAAGGCTTGGAATAAAACGGCGCATATTCTGAACGCAACTGAGGCAAACTAATATTTACATTTTATCCTAATATATTTAGGAGCTATTACTGTTTTGAGCATGGTTTGGACATGGGATTACTTTATTTATTTATTCTGAAAATATCCTTAAGGGTTTTAATGAAGACTTTGCATTACCACTGTAGCGAAGGAAATATTCTGCAAGGCTTTGGAGAAGTACAAAATGTTTTGCAATTCCTCACAGCAGCAATTATGGATCGGGAAGCAGCCACAAACCTGTTTGTTTCCCTAAACTACTACTGTTGACATTAAACTGGGAAGGATTAGGGTAGTTGAGTAACACGGCCTATTTGCATCGTCAAGTCTTCTAGTGACACACCTGCCGGTGGAAATGTTGTTATGAATGAGCCTAAGAGGTTGGAGGATCATTGCAGAACAGCCAGAACGTAAAAAACATTATTACATTGAATATTAATAACATACAAATTAATTTTATAACTTTTTAAAAAATAAAATAAAACAGTGTTTATTATTTCCAGTATGTTTGCGCTCATTGGCCACACAGAGGAAGGCACAGTACTTTGTCCTGAGGAATTGGGGAGAATATTGCCCGCGTGCTTTGTCTTATAGCAGGGCTGGTTCCAAGTCACAAGGGCAACAAAGGTCCTTCAGCAAAGTGCCCTGGAGTGGGCTCAGACTCCATCAGTGAAGCCCCCTGCCCACCTGCTTCCTCTCCCAGATGCCAACCCTAGGATGTCAGCTGGCATTTGAGTTTTCCTGCAAGGCAACAGCCGCTGTCCCACAGCTTTGTGGGAAAATGAAAATGGCGGGCAGACTACCAACCACTTCCACCACATACCCTCCAACATTTCTCTGATGAAAATATTGTTACTCAATAACAACAACAACAACAACAACAACAACAATTTTATTATTTACACCCCACCCATCTGACAGGATTACCTCAGCAACTCTGGACGGCTGGGCTCGGGGGTCGCATAACTCTACACCCTCCAGCATTTCTCTGATAAAAATTGGGATTTCCTAAGGAAAAGGGGGACATTTCAGGATCAAATCAGAAACCAGGATGGCTTCTGTAAATCCAGGACTGTCCCTGGAAAATAGGGACATCTGGAGGGTCTGCAGGGGTCCTCCAGCAAAGTGCCATGGAATGGGCCTGGACTCCCTCAGTGGTGCCCCCTGTCCATCTCCTTCTTCTCCCAAATGCTCAGAAACCTAGGAAGTCAGTTGCCATTTTAGTTTTTTTTTCTGCAAGGCTATATCCGCTGTCCCACAGCTTAGTGGAAAAATCAAAATGGCAGGTGGATTCCCAGTCACTGCCACCTTAAGTCTGCATCCAGGGGGCTAGGAGGAGGAGGAGACTGCCCAAAATCAGTCTAGTGAACCCTGTCCGTGTGCTTGGGTCTCAGCCAATGGTGCTGCTGCCAGTCATTTCCTATACCTTCCCTAGTTAAAAAGCCAGAGACTTTTCTAAACGTGAAAGCTGAACATTTCAGGGAAGATCCTAAAGCAATCCTGGAGGGACCAGGCCTGCTCAGGACTATTGGCTTTGTTGGGATATCAAACTCACTTCAACCTCTGTCTTCTTAAGTTCAAAGAGGTGTTGAGCTGACGTGAGCTGGATGAGAAGGAACGGCTCCTTTCATTCCAGGAAAGGAATTACATAAACAGTAGGAGGATTGTTATCTCTAAAGATGTTCATATTTAGAGAAAGACAATGATATCTAAGACGGACGATTGAAATAGTCAGCAAGGGTGTGTACCTGAAACAACCTTGGATCTCTTGTTCCAGGTGAGGAGTCCTCATTTCAGCACAATGACTTTAGAGTCCTGACTATCAACAAACTCAAAGTAGATAAAGAAAACAATGGTCTGATCTCGAGATCTGAGAGCAGGGGCTATAAGAATATGCAAATGCCTTGCTAGATCAGACCACAGATACCAGCTTTCTGTCTTCTTCAGAAACCAGCCAAACATAATTAAGAAGCCTATGAGCTGGACAGGGATAGACGCCCCAATTTTTATCAGAGAAATGTTGGAGGCTATGGTATGATCACAACCTGGATCTGGTGTTCAAAAATAAACTCTCATTGAACATGGGGGTTCAAATTTTTAGCTGTACAGTAGTTCCTCTGGTTGTGGATGGGATCTGTTCCAGAGCTCTAGTTGGATCCCGAGGTTTCTGCAACTGGAGGGACCACTTCTGCACACACACATGCAGCAGTAGAGCACATGTGTGCGTAGCAAAAACCTGGAAATATACTTCCAGGTTTGCCGCTTACGTATCCCGAAGTTTACGTAAGCAGAGGGATATGTAAGCAGAGGTACGACTGTAATGGATAATACACACTGACAGACCACGATCTTCTCCTCAACTATGTCAGTGAACAGGAGGAAGGAGGAGATGCCTACAATGAATTCATACATGTCAGTGTATGACGGACAGAAACATTGTTGCCTGAATGAAGCCTTCTACTTCAGTTTAAGAACAATGCCTCAAGTTCAGAACTACATGCACAAATGAGGCCACTAGGTTTGGGGGAATGTCTACCTCAAACCAACTTCTTGAATCCAGCTTCTGCTGGACTGGGACTACTTCATTTCAATCGGCCCACCTCTATTGGCAAGAGAGCTCATGGGCTATGCCGCTATGCATTGCTGAGTTGATTTTCAGACAGTTCTGCAGCTGCTTGAATATGAGTGAAGCCTGCAACTGTCCAGGTCTGTTGTAAATAAAGTTTAGGGAGCTCCTAAGAGAGTCGCTCTGCTCCAGAGCAAGAACTGTGAGGGGGAGAGAGACTTTCTGCTCATCGGGCAATGGCTTGTCCACCTGCCTTCCCCACCCTCCAGCCCTGGGATCCTTTCCCAGATCAGGACTTTGAGAACAGCAGAAGCAGCTGGGAAGAGAGGAGTCCAAAAAATATATGTTGTGTGTCCTTGTTTCTCAGTATGGTCCTTTTACATGGGTTTGTATGCTTTGAAGTATTTTATGCATTGTGATTTGCTGTTATTTTTTATTGATTATAGATTAGTAATTGTAAATGATTTGGCCACCTCGTGAGAAGAGAAGACTCCCTGGAAAAGACCCTGATGTTGGGAAAGATGGAGGGCACAAGGAGAAGGGGACGACAGAGGACAAGATGGTTGGACAGTGTTCTCGAAGCTACCAACATGAGTCTGACCAAACTGCGGGAGGCAGTGGAAGACAGGAGTTCCTGGCATGCTCTGGTCCATGGGGTCACGAAGAGTCGGACATGACTAAACAACTAAACAACAACAACAACAATTGTAAATGATAAGTGTAAACTGTTTAATTATTATTTGCTGATGTTTAATTTTACCGTTTACTGTTGAATTCTAATAGATTACTGAATATTGCCTTATTTGATACAAGTTGTTTATTTTAAAGTTATTGCGACTTTTAATATTGGATTAATTTTTAGTATTCATGTTTGATTATTATATGTGTTGGAAGTCACCCAGAGTGGCTGGGGCAACCCAGCCAGATGGGCGGGGTATAAATAAAATTATCATCATCACCATAATCAGCTCCGTGGAGCTGTCAAATAAACTGCCAGAACACCAGAAGCTTTCACATTTGACTGCATCATTCCTTACAACGCAACACACATCTTTAGAGTCACATGACTGGGTACTACTTTCTATGGCTGAATGGCACAGACCTTTTGGGGTGTTAAGGTCAGCAGAGAATGGTTCCGCCACTCTCAGAAGTTCAGCAGCTGGTGGTCTGGAAGACAGCATTCTCTGCAGAAGCCCCGAAATTGGGGGAACTCCATCCTTCCCATAGAGGTCTGCCTGGTACCTTCATTATATTGTTTTTGCCATATGCTGATGACATGCCTCTTTACCCTACCTTTTGACACCTAAGACGTACATTTTCTACAATTCTACAATTGGAATTTGTTTCAAGCTGTTTTTCCTATTAATTTCGAATTGTTGAGACCTGGCCTGGGTCCTTCTGGCGAAGGGTGGATAATTATTATTATTAATTATAATACTGCCAATTTGGCAACTGCTGTCCTCCTGGCACAACACTGCAGCTGCAGTTATGGCCTTAGCCAAACCCCTGCCTTGCTCTTCTCGGTAGCCTGCATAAGAAGCCATGGAGAACTGGGATGGCCTTGCTCAAACACATCCATAAAATGTTGCTAGTGGCTCCACTACAGCCAGGCATTAATCTGGCAAACCATGTTGCTGTTCCTCTTTCAAGTCATGGTGGATTGCTAAAGGATTAAATAAATGAGTGCGCTCAGAACCAGCGCCGGGTGGAAAGGGAAACTGGGCCACAGCTGAGGGACAGCTTAGTTGGTAGTGCATGAGACTCTTACTCTCAGGTTCGTGGGTTCAAGCTCCATGTTGGGTGAAAAGACTCCTGTGGTTGGACTAGATGACCCTCGGTGTACCTTCCAACTCTGTGATTCCTTCCTGCCGCAGCGGTACCTATTTATATACTTGCACTGGCGTGTTTTCGAACTGCTAGGTTGGTAGGAGCTGGGACAGAGCAACGGGGGCTCACCCCTTTGCATGGATTTGAATTGCCAACCTTCTGACTGGCAAGCCCAAGAGGTTCCAGACAGGGCTAGGAGAACCGCTGAGAGCTGCTGCCGGTCGGTGTACATAATTCTGAGCTAGGTGGACCAGTGACCGGACTCAGGAGAAGGCAGCTTCCTATGTGTAAGCAGTGAAGAGCACCCCTACTTTCCTGGAAGAGGTAAAAATGGTGAGAGTCTGAAGTTGAAAGGACCACCACATGCTAATGGCAAACCTCCTCCACTCATTGCGATAGGGCAGCCATCCTGATGTCTGGGACTATCATCAGCTCAGCAAACTACAGAATATTAGATTTGGAAGGGATCCAAAGGACCATCTAGCCTAGGCACCCCCAAACTCGGCCCTCCAGCTGTTTTGGGACTACAACTCCCATCATCCCTAGATAACAGGACCAGTGGTCAGAGATGATGGGAACAGTAGTCCCAAAATAGCTGGAGGGGCTACTTTGGGGGAGCCTGATCTAGCCCATCTAGCCCCTACAATGCAAAGCCTCAGCCAGCTTAGCCAACGGTCAAGGAGGACAGCAAAACATCTGTAGGGTTTGGAAAAGCTGCACGAAGGCCTTGGCCAACAACTCGTTAGACCAAATAACCGCTTTAAGCAGGAGCTGGAGAAGAGCGGCCCAAGGTCTGAGCCTCCCTTCAGCCAAGATCTCCTTTCAGTGGCCATTGTTCTTTCCTCTCGTTTCTCCGAGTTTGAAGCAAATCAGGGCAACTACTAAGCAGGAATCCCAAGCAAGCTCTGACCAAATAAATGGAGACCACGGAGGGACAGTTTATGGTGGGCTATTGAATAGCTAATAGTAAATATACAACTAGCCTCAAAAAGAGTATGTATCATATTTCAATAGGAAAAGTCCCCCCTTTTTAAATCACAGCAGGATCAGATTTTTGCACATAGAAGCCAGTGCAGTGATGAAAACAGTGGATTGTATCCAATCTAAGTTCTGTTTAGGGAAGTTTTTTCATGTTTGATGTTTTATCGTGTTTTTAATATTCTGTTGGGAGCCAACCAGAGTGGCTGGGGAAACCCAGCCAGATGTGTGGGGTATTAATAATAATAATAATAATAATAATAATAATAATAATAATAATAATAATAATTAGCAGACCCTGTGAACTGAATAGAGACAACCAACCCAGACAAGTTAAATCCAATGGGAGTTGGGTAAAATTCAGTGTTAGTGAGCACCTTGAGAGGCCTTATTTTTTGAGAACCCATTAGGCTTTCAAAATTTTGACTGTCATTTTTCCCTGCACAAGTGTGTAACATACAGTATCTCCCACACGCAACACGTAACATACGAATCCCTGATTCTGCAAGTTATCAGCAGTGCAGTTATCTATCTTCTTCAAAAGTAAGGTCCCGAGCTAAGTATGTGGCTGCAGGAGTTCAATAGAAGGAGGAGTATACTCTGCACGTGCTCGGTGACACCTTTTCTTTATGATGACATCATGATATTCCAGGAACTAGCCATGGTACTGAGAAGAGATTCAGAATTAAGACCAAGCCCAAATCAAGGCATTGAGAGCAGGGCAAGGGGCAGAAAAAGAAAAAGAAAAAAAGGGGGGAATGGGTGTGGGTGGGTGGAGTTCATTTCCAGGGGCAAAGGGATGGAATAAAGTGAATTCCAAACAAAGACAAAAACGTCTGTTGGCAAGCCTCTTCGTTGGGAAAAATCTGATTCATGGAAAGCACCGCCTCTTTAAAAAGTTTTTGTATCCTGCCCCTACCACTTCTGAGCATGATAAAAAATGTGCCAAACCCACAATTGGGCATCATCCCTTACTTTTTAAGGTATATTATTTCCCATAAGGACCGTTTCTTATATTTTAGAGCATCCAAACTCAATATAGTATACTGAACCCTGTGTGAGTCAATACATAAATATTGAGGGATCCAGCAGCAGGCACAAATTTTTGACAAATGCTACTTGGACACCCCCCTCCCCCCTCTCTCTTTCTCCATATAAGGGCTTGGCCACAAGATCTGTCCCTCTACTCTTGATTCCATTCTTTTTAGAGCAAGACCGCAGGTGGAGCCATGAAACATGGGAGTTTCCTGTGGAGTTATCACACCCACTTCTCACATTTTAGATCCAGTTGCCAGGCCTACAGACAATTGCCTGTAGCTGTTTTGTGGGCAGGTGACTAGCTGCGCCTTATTGTGAGGATTAAGTGCTGCAAATGAACACTGTGAGAGCACAGCCAGGCTCTCCCACTCACGCCTACGCCAACCACACACAAGCACAGCACAGTGGCAAAAAATAAAACACCTCCGGGATTCAGTTCTAAAAACAGAAATGTGGATTCTCAGCCTTGATTGGACCCCCTATCTTATGAGCAGCAAAGCCTGGATACTTAATTCTAGATCTTTAGGCTCCTGACTCCAAAAAGGGGGTGCTTTCTTCACCTGCTCAGAGGCACTCTCCTTTTTATTCTACTGCTTTTTTAAAAACTTCAAAAACTGGCCCTAGCATGAGTTCGGCATCTGAAGCTGCCCTATCTCCAATAATTTGTAACCGATGCCGCTGAGAACTTTACTCTTGGGTTTCTGACATCATTTATTTTGGCGGAGAAAAGAGAGGGGGGCGCTCCAAAGAGAAGGAGCGTGGCTCTTCGAACTGCACGAGAATCGCACCAGTTCGGCATGTCTCCCAGCAAGCGCAAAGCCAAGGCTTGCAGACAGTGAGCGGTGTGCAAAGGAGGAGTGCCGAGTAATGGTTAGACCCCTGCCTGTCCTTTGTTGTTGTTTCGCGGCGGTGCGCCAGGGCGCTTGAGCTGCGTACTCTACTCACCATTTCTTGCCGGAGGAGGTGTAGTTTGGTCTCCAGTCTCTCCAAGGCGCTGGAGCTCCTGCTGCGGAGCATGGCGGCTCTGGAGCCCAGGGGGGCGCAGAAGCCGGGGGTGGCAGGCCCTCCGGCGGGCTGCTCGGGCTCTTTTTCCCTGCCGAGGGAGACGGCGGGCTCCTCCCCGCGCAAGGAGCGCGCCAGGCTCTCGGGGACTTTGCGCCCCAGCTTGAGCTCGACGTCTCGGAGATCTGGCACGGAGCAATCTTCCATGGCTTGGCAAGCGGAAGAAGGAGGCTTTTCGGATTAAGCGAGCTGCACTCGGAGGCTAGGGGAGGCGCAGAAAAGGCGAGCTTTTCAGCCGCGCCGCCCGGCGCTCGCAGACCTCTCCATGCCAGTCCGCGCTCGGTAATCCAGGCGCACAGCCCACGGCAGTCAGAGGCGGGGGCGCACGGCAGCCGAGCAGCGACAAGCCGGCCAGGTGACCCGCCGCGGGAGGCTGTCGCCGCTTCCCGGCAGCTGCATTATTTGGATTTTGAAAACTCCAGCCCTTGCGGTTGTTGCACCAGCTGCCTGCGCCGAAAGAAAACAAAAACAAAAGCCGCGAACCGGGCTGCTGCAGAGTGCAGATCCCCCGCAATGAAGTTGCAAGGAAGCAGAAGCCAGCTACTTGGAAGATCAGGAGGGAGAAGGGACTTCTTGGAGAGTTGCTGCTGCCCTCCTCATCCTCCCGATCCCGATCCCTTCTCAAGTCCGGTAGACTTGAGTGATCAACTGGAGTGAGCGCCCTCCCGGATTAATAAGCACGCACAGCTCTGCTGCTGACCGATCCCGGCGCGCGCCCGTGTGGAAAGAGCTCCCTCTATATCCCCCAGCAACAATTACGCAATGACTCCGCTTCCTCCTCCGATGCAACCGGTCCTACTGGCTCGTCTATACGGTGCAGCCAGTTCGATCCAAGTTGTCCGAGTATTGCCGAAAGGCAGGTGTACCAGAGGAAAGACAGCCCTTTACCGTAATACTTAGAAAGGGGACTCCTCATATTCCCTAAACGTTTCCATCATTTGTTAATTTATGGCCCTCTATACCTGAAGGAGCGTTTCCAGCCCCATCGTTCACAGGGAACCAGGCAGAGGGCCTTATCGGTAGTGGTGCCTGCCCTGTGGAACGCCCTCCCATCAGTTGTCAAGGAAATAAACAACTATCAGACCTTTAGAAGACATCTGAAGGCTGCCCTGTTTAGGGAAGTTTCTAATGTTTGATGTATTATTTTATTTTTTATGAGTTGGAAGCTGCCCAGACTGGCTAGGGAAAGCCAGCCAGATGGGCAGGGTATAAATAACAATAACAACAATTTACTATTCCTTTCTAGCCGTGATCCAATAGCATTAGAGTTTGGATTGGATTTGATATCCCGCTTTTCACTACCCTAGAGAGTCTCAAAGCGGCTAACATTCTCTTTTCCCTTCCTCCCCCACAACAAACACTCTGTGAGGTGAGTGGGGCTGAGAGACTTCAAAGAAGTGTGACTAGCCCAAGGTCACCCAGCAGCTGCATGTGGAGGAGTGGAGACGCGAACCCGGTTCCCCAGATTACGAGTCTATCACTCTTAACCACTACACCCCACTGGCTCCCATTACAGTCCGAAGGCAGCATAGCCTTGGGTAGGGTAGTTCTATCATTCTCTAGTTCAGGAGTTTGTCATAAAGTAATGCAAGTGGAACATACAACAAAAAAATTGCAGGATGCAGCAATCCTGTTCTGGGTTCTAGCTAGCTGCACTCTTACAGGATTCACTATTTAATTCCCTCTCATTCCTCCAGCTATGTTTCAAAAAACAACGGTGACACTGATCATGTTCAGTCCTCATTGGGGTAGTCTAGGTCCCCCTCCCACCCCACTTCTGGGAATCTTCACATTCCCCAAGAGGTCTCCTCTGGTGCTTGGTTTGTGCCCTTTTGGGTTCCTAAGGGTTCACAGGCAGACAACTAGTTTGTTATTAGTAAGGATAGCTCAGTTGGTACACAATGAGGCTCTTAATCTCAGGCTCAGGGGGTTAAAGCTCCATGTTGGACCAAAAACCCCTGCATTTCAGGGGGTTGGACTAGATGATCCCGGTGATCCCTTCCAGCTCTACAATTCTTTGATTCTATGTGGGATCTAATCATTCACTATGGGTGAATGATTAGACTCAATGGTGGGAGGGATTCAATTGCATACTGACAACTTCACATTGCACAATTAAAATAGATTTTTTCACTTTTATGCAATGAATCCAAAAATAATCTGGCATTTTGGGTGCTTCTAGACAACCAGCCTATTGAGCATTCACCCTGATTTGCTCGCAGGGAGATGAAACAGTTCTGGCTATTTAATGAGCATCCATTCTGCTTTGTTTGCTGAGAGGTTAGATGATGTTACAGCAAAACAAGAGTTATCCCACACTTTCTAGTGCCATTCCCCGTCACTTTCCTTAACCACAAAAAAGTTTCAAACTTTGGAGTACATGGGTTTGTTGCACAGGCCACCCTACCCATGTTAAGTGTTTGAACCGTATTTGCCAGTATGTGATTGAATCCCACCTGAAAATAGCAACAATCTGGAAGTGCCCTTTGCAGGAAGGAAAGTGATTGGGAAAGGCACTGGAATGTGTGAGACAGCAGTTGCTTGATGTAACCTCTTTGTAGAAAAATGCCAATGAATTTTCAATAAACAGTGGGTGTTGCATCACCCCCTGCAGACTTTGCATGAGCAAATCAGGATGAATGCATGAATGCACAATAAACAGGTCATCTGGATTGACATGTACACAGATAGCCCCATATTTTTTTTAAAAAAATCCAGCAATAAAAATAGGATTTTATAGAGCTGTTCACAGTAAATTTGTGTGCGTGCACACACACCCCATTTATTTATATGCAGCACCCTATTTTTTATTTTTATTTTTGTAAAAATGTCCCAAAGTGGCTAACATACTGAATACACCCCCCCCTCTACAAATACCACCTTTTCAGTGCCACCAATTTTAATCTAGGGGGAGAACTGTCCCAGTGATTGGATGCAGAAAAAAACCCACTTTATACACACATTACCAAATCAGCTCCCACTGTAACACAGGAATAGGGTATGACTGACAGGTAGCATCTTTCTGAAGTTTCTCACATGAAACTATTAGTTTCTGAACTGCTGTCAATGAAAGAATCCTGGCCCGTAAGAAGGACAAGTGAATTGCTACGCGACTGAAAATATTTAACAGAGAGTGTTGCCATTATTTCAGAATAGCAACAGGATTCTGGGCTTGCTAAGGCCATATTTGCTTGCTGTCTATCCCCCCAGCCTCCAAACTCCAGGCTGAGGAACAAGGGATGCCTTGGTCTTACTACATTACTGCAGAACTAGGGGGAACAGGCTAAACAGCTTTACCTAGTTTTTATTTGCTTTTATCTTGCACACTGTCTTCTGCTGCCCTTTAAAAGGACAGCCACTGACCTGCTCGGGGATTTTCTTTTCCTCTCCAGGCTTCTGCGCCGTGTACAGATGGAACATGATATTGCCTTTGCCGTGGAGAATGAAATACTGTAATCCAAAACATCACAGGGCAGCTAATCTCTTTACATAATTGAGGCACACGCCCATTGTTAAAATAATCTGTAATATCACATGTAAATGGTTAGGGCTAAACTACATGTGACATTCAGTTGCGTGCATAGCCTGATCCCAATTTTCTGCCTTTTCTTTTTTAAAAATAAAAATAAAACCCAAAGTGTAAGATCAATGTGTGTGCGCTCTCTCTCTCTCTCTCTCTCTCTCTCTCTCTCTCTCTTATATATGTATTGATTTTAAAGAATACTATATATATATCTATCTACCGGTAGACCACTGGACGTCTGCAGTAGATCACTGGTAGATCATTGGATCTCCCCAAAGAAGCTGAACAACTGTGGCTCCCCTAAAATAAAGCTCAACATTTTACCTCCTCCCTGAAAAAATTCAACAACTTTGACCCAAACCCCAAAAAGGGGGTAGATCACTGCCAGTCTCTTGGGAGTTGGCCACCCATGGTGTAAAGGCACTCAGCTCCCAGGCAGGCCTTGCATGCAGCAAGCACAAGAAAGGGCAGCGTGGCGCCTGCTTGCCTGTCTGCCCAGCCTCCTACTTGTCTGTCCATTCCCAACAGCAAGGACTGGTGGACTGGCTGGTTGGGCTTCCTTGCCCGCTTGCTTGCTTACTCTGAGGCCACCTCAGCTCCTGGCAACCAGAACCCCTTGGCAAGCCCAGAGGCACCATTCCCCTGGAGAGCTTGTAGCCAGGGTTGCTGCAACAGACAGCCACACGAGCCTTTGGGAGGCAGAGAAACGAGAGGGCATCAGAGGAGGGAGGAAAGGAAAGTGGCACAGAGGGCAATGTTGCCTGCGGCACCCCTGACCACCATTCAAGGCACCCCAGGGTGTCACGGCACACTGGTTGAAAGCCACTGCCCTAGCCCTTTTTATTTGTATTACTTAATTTCATTTCTAAATTGCCCTTCATATGTATAGATCACGGAGCAATGTACAAACAATAATGTAAAATCTGACAACACAAATCAAAATATATAAAAACACATGCTTATAATCACATGAGAGAAAACCTATACCTACGACGACCTCCTGCCCAGGCCTGTACCCTTCCTACTCAGAGTCACCCAATCCATTTACTGCTGTGTGTGAGAGAGATAAAGGTCTGAAGCAGAAATTGGCCAATTATCCCTTTCCTGGGTGGGCGGCGGTTGTGGCCCCTCATGATCAGAAGCCAGCCCCAGCAGCCAGGACACTTGGGAATCTCCCTGGGTTGCAGGGGGCGGGACTGCCCACCCAAACTATTAATTTCAAATGGGCCAATCATGGCCTGCTAGTGAATAGAGCCTTGCTGGTTGACTGCGCATTGGCTGTGGGCGAATCGTTCGTTCAGTGGTGCATAAAAGCCAGCTGCTCCTGACTAATCAATGCTAGTCATCAAGGTTTTGGGTGAAGTGGTGAGTCGCCCAGTGGCATATTCAGCGTAGCCTGTTAAGCAGGGCTTTGTGGAAGTCTCTGTCCAGAAGCCAAGCATGGGGGCAGACGGGCCACAGAGCTTCGAGTGGCATCCTTGGGATGCTCACCCCAGCAGATCAGTGTTTAGGGGAGGCCATAATCCTTGGCGCTACCCCGACAAAGTTTCAGCCCTCCAAGCAGGAGACTGAAACAGATATACACCCAATGGCTTAGCCAAAATTCCACCTACGTCTGTAATTCATAAAGTTGTGGCCATTTATGATCCGGATTTCTTGACTGCTTGAGTTGATTGATCACACCTTCGCTACAACCAGGGCTCCCCCCTCCCCGCCAGAACTCAGTTTCAGCACCAATCAGGTGGGCGCCATTGACATTCTAAGAGAACAAAGGAGGTTTTCCAGTGAGTTCTGGCACCTCTTTTTCTAGAAGAATAGCATTGGCTACAGCCACTGCGCAACGGAGGGTGGTGCTGTGGCTGGGGTCGCAACCTGCTCTGTACATGTAGACACCCTGCAATATTTATAACACATAATTCAAAGTCATACAGGGTTGGTGTGACCCCACTCTCTTCACCACACAATCTGTAATTGTATGAGGGAAGATTATCCAAAGCTAGGAATAGTATAGCCTTTAGTTCAGGGGTGGGATGGGGCCCAAATGCAGCCCAACAGACCTGTATATGAGTCTCTTGGGACTCCTTCTCAAGACATGCCTCTTTCTACAAGCCACACCTTTCCCTGGCTCTGCTCCACAACCTTGTTGGCAAATTTTTGCCTGGCTGGATTTTGTCCTTGAACCGTGACATTGCCTTTTGGTTTGCTTACCTGGGTGGAGAGACAGGGGGTGGTTTTTGTGTGTGCAGAAACCTCTGAATCTGCATGGCAGGAATTCGGACTACTAAATAAAGGAAAGAATTGCCTCTATTGTTTTGCCCGCTTTTGCCCGTGGTCCTGCCCATCATTGGCATGTGACCTCTGGAAGATTTCCCACAAGGGAATGCTCACGCCCGGCTGAAGATGATGCCCCACCCTGGCTTGAGATAATTCAGAATCTCGCCTTTGTGGAAAATTCCCACTGGAATCAGTCAGCTACCTATGGTTTAGCAAAACTTTGATGATGCATGGGATGTATCAGAGCATGTGATAATACAATCAGAAGAGCATGATAGCTCCTGTTTACTCACACATCTCACAGGCAGCCTTTCCAAAGAAGGAAGAAACAGACATTGCCCAAAAAAGGACAAGATAAGGAAGGTAAGTTTGGACAAAGGACTGACACTAAAATCCTCCCTGATATTGTAAAGTGGCAGCTCGACAGAAATGGTTGGACGCATTTTGAATTACTGTCACTCTCAGCTTAATCTTAGCAGAAATACGTGCTTTAGCTCTTGTCACAGCATTTATAACTATCCTTGAAATTTCTGATACCATTAAACATTTCTAAGAACAGAAGGTGAGCTGCCTGAAGAATCGGTGGCCCATCTGGTCCAGCATCCCATTCTCACAGTAGCCAACCAGATGCCTGGGGGGGGGACAACCCAAGCAGGACCTAAGAACAAGAGCACTCTCTCTTCTTGCATTTCCTCACAACTGGTATCTAGAAGCATGCTGTCTCTGACAATGGAGATAGAATCATAGAATCACAAGGGCCATCCAGTCCAACCCCCTGCCAAGCAGGAAACACCATCAAAGCATTCCTGACAGATGGCTGTCAAGCCTCCGCTTAAAGACCTCCAAAGAAGGAGACTCCACCACACTCCTTGGCAGTAAATTCCACTGTTGAACAGCTCTTACTGTCAGGAAGTTCTTCCTAAAGTTTAGGTGGAATCTTCTTTCTTGTAGTTTGAATCCATTGCCCCATGTCCGCTTCTCTGGAGCAGCAGAAAACAACCTTTCTCCCTCCTCTATATGACATCCTTTTATATATTTAAACATGGCTATCATATCACCCCTTAACCTTCTCTTCTCCAGGCTAAACATACCCAGCTCCCTAAGCCGTTCCTCATAAGGCATCATTTCCAGGCCTCTGACCATTTTGGTTGCCCTCCTCTGGACACGTTCCAGCTTGTCAGTATCCTTCTTGAACTGTGGTGCCCAGAACTGGACACAGTATTGCAGGTGAGGTCTGACCAGAGCGGAATACAGTGGTACTATTACTTCCCTTGATCTAGATGCTATACTCCTATTGATGCAGCCCAGAATTGCATTGGCTTTTTTAGCTGCTGCATCACACTGTTGACTCATGTCAAGTCTGTGGTCTACCAAGACTCCTAGATCCTTTTCACATGTACTGCTCTCAAGCCAGGTGTCACCCATCCTGTATTTGTGCCTTTCAATTTTTTTGCCCAAGTGTAGTACTTTACATTTCTCCCTGTTAAAATTCATCTTGTTTGCTTTGGCCCAGTTCTCCAATCTGTTAAGGTCATTTTGAAGTGTGAGCCTGTCCTCTGGGGTATTAGCCACCCCTCCCAATTTGGTGTCATCTGCAAACTTAGAACATATCCATCAGCTTTAGCAGCCAAGGAGAGCCTTATCCTCCATGAATTTGTTGGATCCCCTCTTAAAGCCATTCCAGTTGGTGGTCATGGCGGCTGACATTAATGCACCTGCTGCCCGAGGGGGTTGCCTCACTCTGTCTAATGGTAGAGCCGGCCGTGATTCTGAGTTTAACAGCTAGCCAGGTCATGTTTGATCACTTCTCCAGCCTCCCCCATGAAGCTCCAAACTCCCGTATTATATATTCCTTCACTTTCTTTTCTCCAACTGAGCTTTGGCTGCCCATTATAAAGTGATTTCTGGAAGATCCTTAGAGGCAGGAGATGAAGGGGAGTATAAACAGCGGGTGTTAGAATCGTGTCTTGACCTAACAGCAGCAGATACACAGCTCCATGGAAGATTTTATTTCCCCTTTTTCTTTTGTCTGTTTCAGAGAAATTCCTGTTAGTTTGGGGTCAAAGATTTTCTCAGAGAATAGCTGAGTTGATATTTAACCTGGCATTACATCATGCTGAAATGGATATTGGTAGGGGGGAAAAAACTGTCTCCTTTTCTGGAGGCAGCCTCTGCTCTCCAACTCTTCCTTTTCCCACTGATGTAATCAAATAGACTTGCTTTGTGTGGCTCCAAATTACACATGTTGACACTTATTAAAATGGTAGGCTCAGACCTAATCATTCTCGAATGAGAAAGAAAAGGTGTTGAAACGAGCAGGTCTCCAACCTTGCATGCAGGAGCCCCCAAATCCAGTTCCCAGCATCTCCTGGCAGGACTGGGAGAGATACCACTGTCTGAAATTCTGCAGAGCCATTGCCAGTCAATATAGATCGCTGGTCTTCAACTGGTGGGTCAAAAGCCATTAGTGGGTCAATTCTTTGGGTTCCCAAGAGGCCTTAGTTAAGGCTGTTTCCAAAGCAGCCATATTTCACTGGTGGAAAGTGCCCAGCAAGGAAATGATGATGATGATGATGATATCCAGTGCTATTTTTTCTACAAAAAGAGGTGGACCATGAACACCCCCCTTGTTCTCTTATAAAGGTCAAGGTAAAGGACCCCGGGACAGTTAAGTCCAGTCAAATTTGACTATGAGATGCAGTGCTCATATGGCAATGGTGCCCACCTGAGTTCCAGCTGGGGGGAAAAAGCAATCATTGCTAGTTGCCCCACCTACTCTGGGTGGCTTCCACCACATGTAAAAGCACAATAAAACATCACACTTGAAATGCAGGAAGCTTTAATACACAGAGGTGCCAATCTCACATTTCATATCTAAGCAATTAATTTTCTTGAACTGATATCTATCAGTTTGTGATGAGGGCTCCCATCACAGATTTGCTGTTTAAAACACTTAGAGAACAAACACCCTGCCACCTAGAGAACAAATATCATGAATGTTACGTACTGAGCTGAATCCTAGAAGAATAGGATCCAGAATGCAGCAGTCTGATTGGTCTGCAGGAGCCACCCAATCCAGCTCCAGGTGGAATTGAATCAGCGACCTGATTGGCCTGCAGGAGCAGTCAATCAGGCTTCTGGAGGTTGTGAATCAGCGACCTGATTGGCCTACAGGAGCAGTCCGGAATTAGCCAATCACGTGAGGCCCATTGTATAAATAAAGTATATATAAACACGTTTTGTGGAAAGTTTCATTCTTTGCTACTACGAGCTGAATAAAGAGCATGAAATTCACACTCGACTCCGAGTATATTTCAATGAAGCAACTGTCTACCAAACAAAAATACAGATTCATCTAGAAAGCCTGCCCCTAATAACTGCCCAGTATATTTCATTACCATAGTCTTACTGCACAGGGCAATCAATACATATTGAGAAACATAAAGAAACTGGGAGTTTCTTTCTCCCCACCTGTTCTGAAAGACTTGTGAGTCCCACATTGCTACTCTTTCTACACTTTTGGATCTACCTTGGTTACCAGAGTCTCTTGTTTTTATCCCTCCATGGCAAGGCCAGGTCACTTCACATGTCAGGGGCGCCAACTTGAATAAAATATTGGGGGGAGGTAAGCCCCAACCCACATAATCGATCAGAAGATGCGGTGCACCCCCTTATTTCAATGGCAATACCCACCAACTTTTGGGGCCCCGGCTCCCTCAAATATTTTATTGGGGGCCCCAGAGGGACCTAGCCCCTTAGGAGTTGGCTCCTATGTCACAAGTCCATGCACTCGTTTCTTATCAACTAAATTCTCAACATGAGGATGTTCAGCAGAATGTATGAACCAATGCAAAGCCCAGTGCTTTAGATGAGGCACTATGAAATTCTGTCTGTGGTGTTTGATCTTCCTGATGACTCATTCACCCACGCAAGTCACTACTTGATGCCGAAATCTTCAGGTGATAAATATGCATCTCTGAAGCAGCCCTTAGATAGCTCATCATTCATGGGCACGCACGTATTACCTTCTGGATCAAATAGGAGTGGCTTTCCTTGTGAATAAACAATAACCAGCCCATCCTGACCTGGAGTCAAGATGTCTGATGCCAGTTTGAGCTGTCGAGAAGTGAGGGAGCAAGCGTGTGCGACTTGCAGTTTTTTCCTTTTCTCGCTTCTTCTCCAAATCCTTGAAAGGGGGAGGGATGTGAGATGCAAGAGACTCATCGTAGCGTTGCGATGATAGTGGCACAACTGTGAAATTGGGATGGAAATGCTTCACTGGTGCTCAGTAAGCCAGAAGGCCAAGTGCTTGGGTGAGATGGTGTTTTTAATAGGAATCGTGTTACGGTGGTGACATCTGGGAGGATTAGAAAATATGTATCTGGAAAGGAGCTTAGTCCAGAAGGCTGTGTGATCAACCATATCTATCTCTTCATGATGTGGATATGAAGCCACTATAGAGATTTAAGGGTATATGAAGGAAAATGCTTCCATGTGAAACAAGCATCTAAAAGCCTTGAAGGGAAGCCAAGCTGCTCTTCGCAACAGCAAGACATGGAAGTGATGGTATGTGCTGTTCATACAGTAATGGTCATCTCCATTTTTTGCAGGAGGGATTCAGCTTCACAACAGAAATGTAGGCTTGTGCAATTGAAGTAGGGGGAAAATTCTCAGTCACCCCAGGGCCACAAATCTACTTAAAACAAACAAGCAAACAAACAGACTTTTTGCAGCTAGGGAAGTGACAGGGAAGTGAACAGAAAAGTGTGAGATGGACAAATGATAAGCAGGAATATTTATAAACATGGTGCAAGCGAATCAGAATAACATACCGTCCAACATTTCTCCAGTGAAAATAGAGACATGCTATTCCATGCCGTCTAACATTTCTCCAATGAAAATAAGCACGCCCTAAGGAAAAGTAGGGATGCAGGTGGCACTGTGGGTTAAACCACAGAGCCTAGGGCTTACCAATCAGAAGGTTGGCGGTTCAAATCCCCGTGACGGAGTGAGCTCCCGCTGCTCAGTCTCTGCTCCTGCCCACCTAGCAGTTCGAAAGCACGTCAAAGTGCAAGTAGATAAATAGGTACTGGTCTGGCGAGAAGGTAAATGCCATTTCCGTGTGCTGCTCTGGTTCTCCAGAAGTGGCTTAGTCATGCTGGCCACATGACCCGGAAGCTGTACGCCAGCTCCCTTGGCCAATAAAGCGAGATGAGCGCCACAACCCCAGAGTTGTCCGCGACTGGACCTAATGGTCAGGTGTCCCTTTACCTTTAAGGAAAAGTGGGACATTCCAGGATCAAATCCGAAACTGAGACAGCTTCTGTAAATCTGGGACTGTCACCGGAAAATAGGGACACTTGGAGGGTGTGGACTATATACAGGCCTTTCAAGTGTTCCTATTTTCCAGGGACAGTTCCAGATTTACAGTAGCTGTCCTGGTTTCGGATTTGATCCCAGAATGCCCCGCTTTTCCTTAGGATGTCCAACATTATCATCGGAGAAATGTTAGAGGGTGTGGAGTTACGCAACCCACAAGCCAAGGAGAGAAGTAACTATACAACCTGTAGAAGACACCTGAAGGCAGCTCTGTATAGGGAACTTTATGATGTTTAGTGGTTCATTATGTTTTTCTATATGTTAGAAGCTGCCCAGAGTGGCTGGGGCAGCCTAGTCAGATGGGTGGGATACAGTATAAATAGTATAAATAACAAAATGATGATGGTGGTGTAATAGGACATCCCTATTTTCCTTGGAGAAATGTTGGAGGATGTATAAATATAGGGCATGGTCTAACCTCTGGATAAGCTTTGTGCAAGCAAATCAGGATGAATGTTCAATAAACAGGCCATCTGGAGGTGCCTTATATCTCACAGGCTTACAGCACTATCCTAACCATGTCTACTTGGAAGTAAGTCCTATGGATTTCAGTGAAGCTTGTGCTGGTTTTAGAACTGTAGACTAAGTCTTCAGTTTTTTGTCTGGGAAATCTCAAGCAAGAGGAGAAAGAATTCTTACACCCAGCGATTTAACTTCCATACAAGCTCCTCCACCGGAGGGTGACAGGCTTTTCAGCTTGCTGAAATTGGCCGACGCCTATTGAATTCAGGAATGGCATTTGCTTGGTCAGATAAAATTTTATGGCGGGAGTCTATCCTGAGTCATACCAGATACTACTTAACTCTCTGAGTCATCTTGGTTAAGTTAATGAAAGCATTTTCAGCTTAAAGGAGAGTTTGGCAGGGGAACGTGTTCCGTGTTGGAGATAAGATCTCATTCCAGATATTTAAGGTCATCAAAGCTGCTACATTAGTTCTGGTGAAAACATCATTACCTGCTTTCTTTCCTTCATTGCGGTTTTTGTGTTCTTTTTATTTAGCAAAGGAGGGTGAGAGAGCTGTCATGTGTACCCATCTTTCATACTCCGTTTATCAAGCTGTGGATCTGTTCACACCATCCAGGAGAAACAAGCGATCACACCTCATCTGGGAATATCTTTATGCTGTAAGAATTACTTCTGAGGAAATATCCCAGGCTGCCCTGTGATGCACCAAGCTCTGGTTCTTATTCGTGATGAAGTCATCTGTTGAAGCTGCTGCCTTGCCCTGTGGAGGTACTGCAGTTCAAAAAAGCAGCAACTCTAGATAGGGCTGGGAAAACTTCCCTGTCTGAAAGCCTGGAGAGGTGCTGCAGGTCAGTGTAGATGGTCCAATGACGTGACTCGGCTTCCCATGTTCCTCAGGTGCAGCAGTGATCTAACTTCACAAGGCAAGCTTAGGGGCTCGAGCAAATCTCATGATAGACCTGCTCTCTCAGCTAGTGGATCTCTTCCAGCCCACCATCAGGAGCATGGCTGGGGATGGCTCCACATGCTATTTCAGGAGGCAGACACAAGTCCCTTCCTACCTGGTCTCTGTAGGCCTCCAGTCAATTGTGCTGCTGATGCTTACTGAGAAATAGAGGAGAATGGGTGAGGTGGTGGCAAGGGGCAAACATACCAGTGGAGCCAATCCAGGACACTTTCTCTCTCTCTCTCTCTCTCTCTCTCTCTCTCTCTCTCTCTCTCTCTCTCTCTCTCTGCCTCTTGTGCCATTGCACCATGCCAGCTTCTACCTCCCGGTAAGCATAAAAAATGCAGCCAGCAGAATACCAGGTGAGTGTCGCTGTCCAGCCATGCCATCCGTCCACTATTGTTATAAATATACTTTGTGTGGCTGATTTATCAAAGGCAGCTATTGACTATTGCACAATTGCTGCCATATCTGCCATCGAATTGCTGCTCCTCTGTATTGTTCTATGACCACAGCTCTGTTTGTCTTCACAGACAATGAGTGAGTTTTGTATTCTGACAAAAAAGGGGGGGGAGTGCTTTTGCTGCGCCACTTTCTCTTCTCTATTTAAAGTGGCTATAATGTCGCTCTGCCAGGTGACTATTCCATCACTTCCAATTGTCGGCGGTAACAATATACAATTACAGGTGGCCGGCTGGTGTTATCAACCCATGAAATTCACTCAGTGCAGCCCATGGGGGGCATCAGTTGGAATAGTTCCAATGTGCTTTTGCAAAACATCAATAAAATCAAATCTATATAGCATAGTATGTGTACCCTCTGCATTAAAACCTGGGTGGGTAATTTCTCAAATGAAACATAAAGGAGGAACAAGTTCAGCTGTTTGGGGGCATGTTTAGAGGACAAAGTTGTATCTTTATTTCCTACACAGATGTTTGTAAAATTAATGGTGCAATAACCTTAGTCCATTTTACATATTTATTGTAAGGACATTCAGTGGTTGCTCATGAGAAATCAGCTGAACGCAGAACTTCTAAAAACTAAGTTCTTTATTGTGCAGATATTTACAGTGGAGCAAAAGTACAAACGTCCATCTCATCCCTCTGCAGAGTCCGGGAATGAACCCTTCCGGTTCTTGGTCCAGCAAAAGAGGCGCGGGATCCTGAACCCCCGTCTCCCCCTTCCACGTCTTTCCTGTCTGCGAACTCGGAGCGTGGGAAACTGTCCCTGTTCCCCGCTTCCCCCTTGGTGCTCAGGCTCTGCGATCTCTTCACAGCCCCTGCGCCGACTTCCTGCCTCTAACTTCCCCTCCCCACTTGAGGAATGGTCGCTTCCTCCTGAGGAGGGGGATGACGAACTGGTGAACAAAGGGGGTGGTTCCCTGTACTGCAAACGCTCCCGGGATGCTACCTGTCGTGGGGAGGGGGGCTTCCTGACATTTATTAACTATACTTAAACTTTCAACACCTTTAGAGAAAGCGATACATGTTACAGAATGTTGTGGTACCATTTACACCCCAGGCTGATTTATTTGGCCCCAGTGATGATAGAAGCTCAAATCTAAGGCACGATCCAAACAGGGCTGTACATAATTTGATTTCTGCATCGATGAAGTCTTGCACTATTTATGTTTCACCACTTCTTTCCCCTTTTACAACCCATACTCCTCAGGAGTAGGTTTTATATCCGGCTGGAAAATGTGCAAGTAGACTCATTCAGAAGGATTTCATCTGACATGACATGAGGAGGGATGAAAGCCTGTCTGCGGTCTCACATTGTAAGAGTCATTCATTTCATGCCGTAGTCATCAGCCAGAAAATAATAGGCACTTGGTGATAAACAAATCCCTGTCTCACAGCAGCCATTCAGCTTCATTTCCTTCTACATTGTGATGGAGGACTCAGGCTTTTGTAAATTTCTGGTCATCTGAACTTCTACACCTTTAACTGAACTTGGCCAGATTTTCAAAGATAGCCGAAGCTTCGCATTCCCATTACCTGAAGCCATGATGAGGGAGTCTGGGCCTGTTAATCCCTGTTAAGTTGAGGTCATTGTGCTGTAGGCACATCTTTGGTTGAAACCCCAGGACTTAAATCAATTAAGCAATGCAGCAGTCATGTTTTGGAAGTAATGACCCCTAGAGAAACTTGGTGAAAGCTAAAATACATCACATCATTTGTCTTTCAGCTCTTGATCTCAGAAGTTACTATTTTTCCTTTTATAGCCATAGCCATTAGACAATCTGCTGTAGAAGCTGTGCATGCTTAATGTCTCTCCAGAGCATAGATGTGAGGTGATCTTTAGGGACGCAGAAGGTTGTCCGAACCACTAGCCAAATGTGTCTCCATGTCATATAGCGCTGAATAAATTTGTATGTGTTGCAATAATGTTATAGAAATTGCCACCAACAGAATATGACATACATGAGCAATGCAGTGGTAACAAACAAAATGGCGGAAGAGAAGGAATTACCATTTGTTTTTAACAGACTCTCTTTGTGTTCTTAAGTGAGGCCACCTCTAGATTGTCAGTATTTTGGAGGAGGGTTTCAAGTGCATATTGGGAATTTAGATTTTGTTGGCGCACTGCTTCAGGGGATATCCCGACTCCCCAAACCAATTAGGGTAGTGCAGGCAGGCATGGAGGGAGGGGGGGGGACAGACCAGTTGCACTAGTAGAAATCCTTGTGACATACAATTGTTTAATAGCACACTGAAATGGAAAAATGCCTGTATTTATATTGCTGAAAGGTTTAGCATTGGGAAATTCCATTGAAGCAGGTTGATAATTAACTGTTGATGTTCTCTGCTCTTTCACGTGAGTATTTAACCTTAGATCATGTGATTAAGGTATTCAATTGCAAATCTTCATTTTGAAGGGAGTTGCCCCTTTGAATATGCATGTGCTTTATACAACTTTCTGGGTGTATCATTGATTGTTTTTGTACCTGTTTTGAAGAAGTTCTAGTTAGTAAAGCTTTGAATCATATTTATGGGTCTGGACAATTTTTATTTCCAAAGGAGTCAGTTTTTATGCATCCAATTGCTTTATGCTGTCCAATATTAGTATCTGCAATAGTCTTTGAAGGACGTTCCACTGATGGGGCTTTTCCGTTGTATCTGGCCCTTAGGCCAACGAGGATGAATTCAGGATGCATGCTCATTGTTGTGTAACCTGCCCTCAAACAAATCAGACCAAATGCTCAGTAACGACCGGGCACAGCCTACCCTCTGTGGAAGCTTTGTGGAAGCAAATTAGGATGACTGCTTAATAAACAGAGCACCTTGAGGAACCCTGAGTTACAGCTAGTTCTTGTCTAATGAGCAAAAATGAGCTGGATCCTACCCATAGTTCTTTTCCACATGAACACCACAGCAATGCGCACACGGTTTTGTAGTTTTGGTGCCTTTATCTTGGTTTGCACCTGCATTGTTTGTTAATTGTTTTATAGTTTCTTTATAAGTAAGAAACCTGGGAAATTTTTGTTGAAGGTGCAATATACAGAGAGATCTAGAATAATAAATTAGTCTAAGGTTGTTCCTCATGTCTCCAGTTATGAGTAGTGATCAGTGCTGGATGTTTTACTATGTTTTTATATGCAGTGTAAGCTGCTCAGTGTGGCTGGGAAACCCAGCCAAATCGGCAGGATATAAATAAAGTAATAATAATAATAATAATAATCCACTATAATAAAGTGCAAGTGTCTCTGCGTCCAGTCCCTGTGTCCGTGGGATTGCGCTACTGCGCATGTGCCCCACGGACAGCCGTTGGGACTTGGAGCGCAGAGACTTCAGGCGGCTGGGTGAAACTGTTGAAGTGGCGGGTGCGCACAGACACGTGGTGGGTGCGCGCTCACGTGGACTTACTTCTAAGCGGCAGTGGCCGTTACAAGTGGCGGCAGGCGAGCGATCAGGGACGCTATGCGCAGAGCTGGCTACGTCATGCGGCTCTTGCGTTATTAGAAAAAAACAACGAGATAAGCGAGAGCCGCTCAGTCAGCTCTGCGCATGTCCCCGACATAGCTAGGGCAACAGGGACGCAGAGCTGACAAAGTTTCTATAACTAACATTGAGGCAGAGTCGCCTCTGAAATTCTGTAGGACAAACCTTTTTTTTAAAAAAAACAAAAACAAAAAACCACTGGTGTGATCTATACCATAGACCAGTGTTTCCCAACCTTGGGTCTCCAGCTGTTTCTGGACTACAACTCCCATCATCCCTGACCTCTGGTCCTGCTAGCTAGGAATGATGGGAGTTGTAGTCCAAAAACAGCTGGAGACCCAAGGTTGGGAAACACCGTCATAGACCACATATGTTCTGGCGCCAGTTAATTTAACAGGCTTAATGTCTATCTAGTAATAATAATAAATTTCTTTGAACCCTCCCATGTCTTTTCCTCTGTGTTGATGAAGTCCCTCACTCCAACCCCATGAGTTGAACCAAGATAATATATACCCTAAACTGCTTTTAAAGCCCTTCATTTTAGATATAATGACATTAGAGAGAGTTATTTCGGATGCAAAGCATATGTAATCACGGGGCATTTTGTGGTGTTTAGAAAATGTATCTATTCAAAGGACAAACTAAATGTGCACCGGCAGCATGTAGTTTACTCACTCGAATGCCCTATATTACTACAATTCTCGTAGGAACTATAAATTAAAAGTTGTAGATATCATGTATGCTTTTTTTTTAAAAAAAACCACAACCCATACTGTCTCCTTTCATTCGTGGTTTGGACAAATGCCCAGGACTTCAGATGCACATCCAAACTTAACAAGTTAAAGCTCTCTTTGACCTTATGTGAGTTGCATCATTGATCGGTTACAGAATGGTGATATATATCCCAGGGGAACAAATGAGCTCTCAAAGCCTCTCTTCCCCCGCCTTTTTTTGAATCTGCTTGTAATAGGACATTTCCTATTATATGCTGCCATACTTTGGTTTTGGCCAGCCCATCAGAACTCTATTTAGGGATAGAAGTGAGGAGCGAAGGCGAAAGTCATTCTAGTTAGTCTTTCCTGTTTGAGCAATGGGGAATCGATTTTGGCCTGGCTACAGCTTCATCAAGGAAGGCTGCACTCAGTGAACATTGGAATGGTCCCAACATATCATCTAGTTCAAGGATGATCAGAACCAGATAATGCATGCAAAGGAACTTCTTCTCCATAACTGCCCTGAAGGCCTATCTTTTCACTCAGTTGTGCTGCATTCCATAAACGGTATCTTGTATTGAGCAGCTATTATTTGTACTTGCTAAATAGGCCAAATAAGTATTTTAGTACTGCACCTAAGGGAGTAATCATTTTACACCCTCCAAACATATCATTTCTGTTACCGATTCCAGTATTATTACAGGGCCTAGGTCTGCCTTTGAAAGCTGCCAAATTATATAGTTAGTCCATTGCTCTTTAAAGCACACAACTCATAATATGCATTTATAGAAATTACAGGTCTCGCATAGCTTGAGGAATAGGCTTTTTGAAGTCTCAGGCTCAAACTGCACATTGTGGCAGTGGCAGGCATGTTTCGTTCAACTCAGAGGCCAGTTCCAATCACAAATAAAATGGAAACTACAGCCCATTTTTATAACCAAAGGAGCACACAGGTGTAATGTACTGAAATCTACTGCTTGCTGCATCGAAGGGCAACCTGTGTCTCTCCACACATCTCCAGCATTCAATTCCCATCAGGCCCAGGTAAGCTCCACCCTGCATCACATGATGGGGTGCACACACACCTTTTGAATGCCCATTAACTTTTTTGGGGGTAGTCACCTAAAATATTTTATTGCCCCCCTCTGAAGGAATCTCAGTCCCTAGGAGTTGGCTCCTATGACCCCACTTCACAGGGAACACTGGAAAACATAGATTTGAGAGAGAGCATGAAAGCTTCCATTTGCTGCAAGGATTACATAAGCAGGGGAGATGAAAAAGACACGTTGGCAGTTTTGTGACTTCCAGGATCATTTCTGAAGAGCGAAGTGGCTGCATTGAGAGCCAGTGTGGTGTAGTGGTTAAGAGTGGTAGACTCGTAATCTGGGGAACCGGGTTCGTGTCTCCGCTCCTCCACATGCAGCTGCTGGGTGACCTTGGGCTAGTCACACTTCTCTGAAGTCTCTCAGCCCCACTCACCTCACAGAGTGTTTGTTGTGGGCGAGGAAGGGAAAGGAGAATGTGAGCCGCTTTGAGACTCCTTCGGAAGGTGAAAAGCGGGATATCAAATCCAAACTCTTCTTCTTTGGGGGGCAGCTGCTGAAGGAAGAAGAAGAAGAAGAAGAGTTTGGATTTGATATCCCGCTTTATCACTACCCAAAGGAGTCTCAAAGCGACTAACATTCTCCTTTCCCTTCCTCCCCCACAACAAACACTCTGTGAGGTGAGTGGGGCTGAGAGACTTCAGAGAAGTGTGACTAGCCCAAGGTCACCCAGCAGCTGCATGTGGAGGAGTGGAGACGCGAACCTGGTTCCCCAGATTACGAGTCTACCGCTCTTAACCACTACACCACACTGGTTTATCCCACCATGCCCACAAAGTTCTCTACCTCTTACGAACTGGCCTGTTGCCCTCAGGTAGAGGGGAAGATGCTGTCACGTGACAAAGGTATTTGAGAGCAGAAGCAATAAAGGAAGCAGTAAAGGAGTCTAGAAATGTTGTGAAATGCTGAAAAGCTGCACAATCATTTAGCATGCTGAATCACTGTGACTCATATTGAGGATGACTCATTCTCTGTATAAGTATTGTATCTGCTTGCAGGCGGACTCAGTCAGTGTCTCTCTCTCTGTGTGTGAGTGGTGGATCCTGTGCTCTGTGGAGCCTGTGGCCAATGGAGGCTGTTGGTGCGTAATGCCTCTGTGTGACTCAATAACTCTGTGTATGCTCTGAAGCTAGTTTAATCTTCTGTTCACTATGCTATTACCTGAAAAGAAGTTTATTTTAACTCAGTAAAGCTTTTATTCTTTTACTGCAGACGGCTCTGCGTTATTAATTTACGCTGCGTGTTAGATGCTCCATCATCAGTACTGAAGAAAGAACCAACTTCCAGGCTGGTCAGATTCTGAACACGTAAGGGGGCGAAGCACCATCTTGTCAATTGTGACAGGCACCAGAATGTATCGGGCCTTCTCCTCCTAGCCCCCAGATCAGTTTGAGCTTGAAAAGTCCCCTAAAGACATTTCGTATCCTAAAGGTAAAGGTAAAGGGACCCCTGACCGTATCCTATGCAACCATTAAAGCCACAAGAGTCCTTTGTTTCTTTTCACAGTTACCTGGTTGTCCTGGGAGCCCTGGAACTCTTATTAAATAACTGTTGGTCTATACTTGAGGTCAACAACTTATGGCCCCTGTACTAGAATCAACCCACAGTTTGCACTCCCACCAGAGAGGTTTGGGGAAAGTAACACTTGTGGTTAAAGATTAAATCTCATCTTATTTACTTTGGCCCCTTCTCAAAGTGGGCTTCCAAGAAATATAAATGCTGTCCAGGTCCTTGCCTATTCCAAACCCACGAACTGCATTCCCTTTTGATCATCCAACTCACAGTATTTCATGTCTTTTATAAGTCCCTGCCGTCATACCTCTGCTATGTTCTTAGCTTGCCTTTCAGAAAACAAGCATTTTTCCCCAATGCATGTGAAATAAGACAAGACAAGTCTCATGAATGGCTAGAGATGTCACCAAGCGTCATCATTCATTGGCTTCAAAATACAAATCTCTGCAACTTGTAATAAAAATAATGCAAGCATAAAGACGCCCAGGTTATTTTTCCAGCTTGGATTTTAATTGTAGGACTTCCACCGCCACCCTTGTTTCCTTCTGCACTTTTGTCCCAACCCAAATCAACCCCGAGGGGACCTCATCCATCTCTATTTGAGATAGCTTTGCATAGTGGTGGCTGTGAAATAGTTAAATTTACATCAGAGAGAGAGAGAGAGAGAGAGAGAGAGATAAAAAAGAGAGATTGGGAAATGATGTCATCAACGCATAAACTGACTACAGCAATTATATATCACAATCCATGAGAACCCAAAGAACACACAAGAGGACTCCACTTGCCAGTGCAATGCTTAATGAGCAAATGATTTATTTGCAAAGCCTCTCGAATTCCTTTGGGCGGGACGGAGAAAAGTTTGTGGTATTTAAAAATGAGCTGGGCTCTTTGACTTTTTATTGACATCAGACTGGTGGAATCTGATGCTCTGGAATCAAGAACATCATGGGGGTGGGGGGAGCAAATAATGGAAAAGAATGCTTTTTTTTTTGTTGGCTTCCAACACAGTGCAAGCACCAGCCAGCACATCATTATGGTATATATGTTGCGCTGGTGCAGGTGTGTGTGTTCTGCGTCCATCTTTCTCAAGAGCCTTTACAATTTTCAGTGCTGCAGTATAAGAATATGTTTGGTATAATGGCAACCTTTACCCTGAAATGTGGTAAGGCACCTGAATCATATTTCAGAAAAGCAAAACCTTACTCCAATGACTTGTTGTCTAGGGTTAAGCAAACCTTTTTTTATTATTCATGAAATGAAAAAAAAAAAGATGGAAGATGTAGCCAACTTATTTTTGCCTGCTCTAGAGGGTAGGACTCGAATCAAGGGCTTTAAGTTACAAGAAAAGAGATTCTGACTAAACATCAGGAAGATGTGAGGTTGTGGGCTCTCCTTCCTTGGAGGTTTTGAAGCAGAGGTTGGATGGCCACCTGCCATGGATGCTTACGCTGAGATTCCTGCATTGCAGGGGGTTGGACTAGATGACCCTTGGGTCCCTTCCAGCTCTCCGATCCTATGAATAGTGCAATCTTTTTTTCTGCTTAAAAACACATTGTTCAACCTAACTTGGATTTTCAAACTAGGACGAACTATGCAACTCTCAGTGGGCTCTTTAGCCATTCACTGTAAAATACCGTACACTGACTACATGGCAATTAGGGCTGCCCTAGTAAGAGCATATTCACAATGTCCTCATCAGCATGTCTACTCAGAAGTAAACGCCACTTAGTTTCATGGCAGCTCTTCTCAGGTAAGCGTGTATGGGTGTGTACCCTAACAGATTCTAAACAGCTAATGAAATACAGTGGACCATTGAGTTACGTTAACTTCGTGTAACGTAACTTTCGGGTTGCGAACATGGCAAACCCAAAAGTGGGTTTGCCGCTCACGCACGGGCAGAAGCGCTGTACGGTGCCGTGCACATGCGCAGAAGAGGCACCTCTGGTTACAAAGATTTGGGGGTATGGATGGATCCCGTTCGTAACCAGAGGTACCACTGTAGATAAAACCAGTGCTTTAGGGGTACTTACATTTTCCTACTCATATTGAAATACAGCCCCTCAATGAGGCCAAACTTAGATTCAAAAAATGTTTAGGGGTATGCGTACCCCTGCTTCCCCCAAGAAAAAAGCACTGGATAAAACATAACAAGCATTCAGCTCCTTTGTGCATTCGTCGACTACTCGGACTAACTCTTGCTTGTGGCCTGAGGTAGGACTTGGGTTGATTGTTTGCTGCTCATGCCACAGGTTGTCACAGCCTCGAACAACTGAAATGTCATAGCATCACAGATTTGTAGAGTTGGAAGAGACCACAGGGGTCATCTAATCCAACCCCTCGCAATGCAGGAATCTTTCACCCAATGTGGGACTGGAACCCTTGACCCTGAGATTAAGAGTCTCATGCTTTACTGACTGAGCTAAAGATTATCCATCCAATCTGTGATTATTCCAAACTACAATGGTGTCTTCTTTAAAATGAAACGTTCAAATCTTTTGTCTGAAAATCGTTCCAAATATTGAATGGGAATTTGGACGTGATTCCTTGTACATAGCCCCTTCATGTATCAGATTTTAAAGAAATGGATCAGCTTCCCCCCCACCCCTGGCGAGGAAGAATTAAATTGCTTCTAGCACTGCCATCTCCTGGCCCTCTGGTGCAATTCTTTTAGGCCTTCATTTAAATTGATATGCATGCACTTTGCAAAAGATGGGAATGGTTTTTTTCCCTGCATATATGAAAATGAATCAAACGGCCTATATTTCTTTCATAAGAACCTCTTATGTTATGATATAAGTTAATGAATGATATAAGCTGCATGTAGACATAACCTACAGACTGTGTCAGAACAAAGTGCTGCCGGGGGGGGGGGGGACTCATAGCAAGAAGAACAGATTCCTGAGTGTAAAAGTAGAGGCAGAGCATCAATGCAAAGGAACTGCACCGCCTAAAATTTATACAGCTATCAAAGATGCAAGACATCTGATTTCTTTTGCATCTGGCTGCCACCTGATCATACAGTTGGAAGGTACCACAAGAGTCATTTGGTCCAACTCCCTGCAATGCAGGGATCTTTTGCCCAACCTGGGGATTGAACCCATGACCTTGAGATTAAAAATTTCATGCTCTACCAAATGAGCTCTATTGTGTGTCTGGGTAGGAGGACTGAAAATTTGCACATTTGGGGTAGGAGGACTGAAAATTTACACATTTTGATTTTAGGGTTGAAATTACTGTTTGAAAAATGTGTAAAGGTTTTTTTTTGTGTGGGGGGGGAGTGTATTTTCCATCCCACCCCCAGCAAATTCTTCAGTGCCATCCTTTCACCTATGTGCCACTGCTTCTGTGCCATCTTAGGCATTTACAATTCACGGAGTGGGTACAATTACCTCACAATGATATATAGCCAATAAGAATCCATCATAAGCTGATTTCACTTGAGGGAAACGAAGCCAGTTTTGAATGGAAGCAATACTTTCTAGATTGGTCACATGGGTGATCTTGGCCAATCAAGAATCACGGTGGATGAACGAAATCCACTGTGGAGAACATTTCCTAGACAAGGGAATACTTTTGTCTCCTTTTCAATTAATCCACAACAAATTGTTAAAAGACTGGGTCTTTTTAAAAGATGCTGAAAATATTCGGAAACGCCAATCCCTCATTTCAGCTTAATTCTGCCCATGCAGAGGCAAATAATTAGAATCTAGAAGAAGAAGGTAAAGGTAAAGGTAAAGGGACCCCTGACCGTTAGGTCCAGTTGCGGACGACTCTGGGGTTGCAGCGCTCATCTCAGTTTATTGGCCGAGGGAGCTGGCGTACAGCTTCTGGGTCATGTGGCCAGCATGACAAAGCCACTTCTGGCGAACCCAGAAAAGTGCACGGAAATGCCGTTTACCTTCCCGCCGGAGTGGTACCTATTTATCTACTTGCACTTTGACGTGCTTTCGAACTCCTAGATGGGCAGGAGCTGGGACCGAGCAACAGGAGCTTGCCCCGTCAGGGGGATTCAAACCGGCGACCTTCTGATTGGCAAGCCCTAGATTCTGTGCTTTAACCCACAGTGCCACCCGTGTCAGAAGAAGAAGAAGAAGAAGAAGAAGAAGAAGAAGAAGAAGAAGAAGAAGAAAGCTAAATGGAAGAAGCTGCAATTAATAAGCTGCAACTCTGCTACTACCGGAAAATGTTCATCATCAGACTTTGACAATATGGAAGTGCAGGGCATTCATGTCATAGGTAGGTGGCTAAGGAGTGAAGGGAGTGAACTCGAAGGAAATTTCAAGCCAGTCTAACACAAAAACACACATTACCAACACAAGTGACTCGAGATTTCCCTGGCGAGATGAAATCTAAGGAAGGTTTTGTCACTCTTCATGTTCTTTATTGTGAATCAGATCAGAAAGAGCAATTGCTACAGAGTGCAGATAAACCGCTGACAATTCACACCCTGGAGTGGCTTGGGGTTGGTATGCTGTCATAATCATCCGAGTAGGTCTGGTACTGGTCTGTGAGAAGCGGCTGATGAAGATCATCCTTGTTTCTCCTGGCACGGACGATGCATGTGGCAGCCCCGAATATAATTGCAACCAGGATCAAGGCAGTGACAATGGCAATAGTGATAATTTCTGTGACTTGGAGAGCCCGAGCTAGAAAGAAGCAGAAGGAAGGGCACACAGGGTTAAAGTGAGTGATGTAGACAGGGGAGGGCTAGGGGGATTGTGGCCCTGGTGCAGATTTGTGTAAGGGCGTGAGGGGGCGTAAGCAGGCCCCCTCACACCAGGCCCCCTCACTCTCTGAGTCGCACCTGGGCTGGGCCTTCAGGGCTGGGGCAGCGGTGGCACCTCTTTTTCCTTGTGGCTTGTAAAGGGACATTGGACATACTCCTAGGCAAGTCAAGGGGGAGGGTGCCACTGCCGCCCACCAAGGAGAGGTAAGAGGCTCTGGAAACTGCTGCCTCCTTTGCAAATGGGGTGCCTTAGCCCTCAGATCTGCCCTCATCGAGGGGAGGTTTTGAGCCTCTTTCTCCCTCCGCTCCCCTCACCTCACCTGCCACTGACTCAGACCTCATGCCCCGGATGCCGAGAATCCATGCTATGTCACTGGATGTAGATAAAAGTCTAATCCATTTGAATATTCTTCTTAGAGATCATGGATAATAACAAGTGCCAGTCATTTCAAGTTGCAGTTGATTGCAACTTTAAAAATGTTTCATGCATTTCTTTTTTTTTTTTACTTCAACTCATTGTAATATTCTGTGTGTGTGTGTGTGTGTGTGTGTGTGTGTTAAAAAAAGAAGTACTTATTTCTGTCTAATACAAAGTTCCATAGCAATTCAAGAGCTGTATGATGGTGGGTCTCTGAGGGACTTAATTCAACTCATGCAACCTGAATTATTTCCTCTGTACATCAGAACAGGGAAACATCTTTTTAGTAGACTATCATTAGGCTATGCATTTAGAATTTGTGCATTTAATATATCCAAACTGACCTTCCTTAGAAAACAGCATGAATTATCTCTGAATTGTAAACATGAGGAGAGAAAGCATGGGCAAACTAAGGAACCAATCTACTCCTCTGATAGTGTCTTTTTAGATCATTTAGTTTTCCTCTGCTAGGTAAGGAGATCGCACTTGTTTTTTATTGCTTTGTTTGCTGCATTGACTCAGTTGTTGAATCCTGAATATTCAGTGTTATCATATGATGATACAAAAAATGTGCATTTCCCCCTCAATGTTTCTTTGTTCATTAAAGCAGGTCAAGCAAACTACATAGATTGAAAAACCAGTGATTTTTGATGGGCTTCAAATTGGATACAGTTCAAGTTTAAGCAGCTGCGGAAAGGAGCACAGCCCTTAATAGCTATTTCACGCACAGAATATTTGTAAATAGTAAATCAACGTTTGAACCACTTGAACAAAAAAGAAGAAAGAGTTATGTAATGAAAAGGAGAGGCTGAATAACTTACTTGGCCACTGAACTTCATAACTGTATCCCAGATTTTCTGGTGCTGTAACAAACATCTCATTGTTGGCCACGGGGGGCCAGAATGGTACCATGTTGTATCGTCTGTTATGTCCAATGGGGGCATTCTCTAGTGGGTAGATTGAGATATCTAAAGGGGGGAAATGTTTTGCTTGTTCAGTTTCAGGAACTTGGTAAAGATAACAACATTAACATGGAGCCTTTGTGGCTAGTCCCAGATTACGGAAAAATTAGGGTGCCTCCAGACCAGGGGTCAGCAAACTTTTTCAGCAGGGGGCCGGTCCACCGTCCCTCAGACCTTGTGGGGGACCGGACTATATTTTGAAAAAAATAAATGAACAAATTCCTATGCCCCACAAATAACCCAGAGATGCATTTTAAATAAAAGGACACATTCTACTCATGTAAAAACACGCTGATTCCTGGACCATCTGTGGGCCGGATATAGAAGGCGATTGGGTCAGAACCGGCCCCCGGGCTTTAGTTTGCCTATCCATGCTCCAGACTGTCAACATTTTGCAATAGTGATTTAAGTGCATACCAGAACTGTAGATTTGTGCAATCAGAGTTAATTGAAGTGTTTTGTTTCCCTAGCAGAACAAAAGCATTTCCTCCCACCCATGTATTTGCAGTTTGGAAAGTGGGGGGAAATGAAAAGTGTGGGATGAATGAATGATTAATGGGAAGACGATGAAACAGTCTGCAAGCAGAGAGAAGCTCTTTGCACTTCTCTTTTGTTCATAATGAAAGGGGGAGGTTGTGCAGTCCTGGTATCCAATGTAAGCTGGAAGAAGAGTTTGGATTTGATATCCCGCTTTTCACTACCCGAAGGAGTCTCAAAGCGGCTAGCATTCTACTTTCCCTTCCTCCCCCACAACAAACACTCTGTGAGGTGAGTGGGGCTGAGAGACTTCAGAGAAGTGTGACTAGCCCAAGGTCACCCAGCAGCTGCACGTGGAGGAGCGTAGACACGAACCAGGTTCCCCAGATTACGAGTCTACCACTCTTAACCACTACACCACACTGGCTCTCTGAGAAAGTGCAAACAGGAACTGAGCAGGAAGAGCAAACAGTATCTCATGCACTGTGGGTTCTTGAGGGGCTATTTGCTGAGACCATTCATGAGTGCCATCACAAGTACACTGGCACCCACCCGTAGGTGATGGGTTGGTGACCCTTCTTCCTGAGGCTTCCGTGTCAGGTGATCAACAAATGTAATAAGTAAGCAATCTGGGACATCCTTGCAGGGGACACCAGTGATGCCCTCCTAGCCTCGTTGTTACCCTCACAGAAGCAGAGAGAGGACTCATGCTGAACATTTCCCCGTGACTTTTCATTGCAGGAGGTGCAGGAGGAGATCAGCAAAGGTGGACAAGCGATCGGTCAAGAATGTTTATCCACCAACAATTTCCTTCCCTGATAAGCTTCTGAGCACCCTCAGTGTCAACCCCTGCAAATACAGCCGAAAAACATACTCTGAAGCCCTGTATGTTTGCTCCTTCTCTGTTCTCCTTCCGTTTGCTCTTTCTTTGCCCAGAAACCCAGAGAGACTGGCTGCCTCCTGCCATGCCATCTGCTTTTCTTTTGTATTTGTTAAGGAAACATGGCACGAACTTATGTGATTTTACAGCAGTAACAAACAGCTCTTTTGAACTTGCCAGAATTGCCACTTGACTTATTGTAAGACACTCACAAAAATGGCTATAAGATTTTCAGAGACTATATGCAAATATAACAGCAAGTACGTCGTTTGACTTATCTCCCCCCCCCTTTCTTTTTTTTGCAAGAGGGGTAGAGAGTGAAGGACAGCAAGTGTGTGATTTGTGAATTTATGCAATCAGAAAAAGAGTATCTAACTATTTCTGCTGTTCCGGTCAACTGACCTGGGAAAAACTCCATTAAGATCTTGTGATCCTTGGGTGTAATTTATCCTGGATCATCAACCAAGACAATAGCTCCTTCTTTGGCTAAATATTATTCTGCTTCTGGAGACAGGAGTAAAAGGATGTGATTGTGCCCCTGAGCCCTGAGCCCCGAGCCCAGGCCTCTGAAAGGGCTGTGTTGTTACAAGGGGATCGTAGGAGCTCCTTTGTGCAAGTGGGGAAGGAAGCCTGTCCTGTGCTTCTCACCCACTTTGCTGAGTGGGACTACTCGGGTAGTGGGTGAATTGTGTCCCCCCCCCATTTATTTATTTATTTGACGGAACCCCTTATATGGGATTTGTACAGGTGAAACTCGAAAATTTAGAATATCGCGGAAAGGTTCGTTTCTTTCAGTAATTCAACTTAAAAGGTGAAACTGATAGATGAGATAGACTCATGACATGCAAAGCGAGAAATGTCAAGCCTTTGCTTGTTATAATTGTGATGATTATGGCGCACAGCTGATGAGAACCCCAAATTCACAATGTCAACTTTGGGGTTTTCATCAGCTGTACGCCATAATCATCACAATTATAACAAATAAAGGCTTGACATATCTCGCTTTGCATGTCATGAGTCTAGCTCATATAGTCAACTCCAGTAGCTAATGAAAACAATTGCTTACATAAATGGACTTTTCCACGATATTCTAATTTTCCGAGTTTCACCTGTATATAAATTTTCTCTTGGGTCTTTTTGCTGGCCCATGTAGGACCAGCATGGATAGTTGTCCCGGTGAATATTTGACGTTTCCCCCCCTTGTGGTTTTGATCTATAGGCTACCACTAAAACGAGGCTGCATTTTAAGCTGCATTTTAAACTGCATTCTAACTTATATTTTAATCAACTGTTTTTGTTTGTTTGTTTTTAAATGTTTTTTACTGTATTTATATTCAGTGTTAGCCGCCCTGAGCCAAGTCTAAGCCGGGTAGGGCGGGGTATAAATTGTTGTGGTTGTTGTTGTTGTTGTTGTTATTATTATTATCTGAAGGTTAAATAATGGAAATAATGCAGACCACAAGTACTCACCAGGATTATGCCTTCTCAGCCATTCGTCAAAAAGAGCATCGGTGAATGTGTGCAGGAGGACAAAAATGGGATCATTTGGGGACAAATGGGTTTGCCCTCCAGTGCCGTTCAAAAACAGATGGGCCAGATTGTGAAGGCTACGTACAGCTGGATTGTACTTCCCCGAAGGGTCACTGTAACCTGCGCGTAAGAGTAAAGAAGAGGTGTAAATTGGAAACAGCAGTGAGATTAAAGCAGCTGGTTATAATTCAGTTTGCCATGATCTTGGACCACTCTCTTGACTTCTTTAAGGAAATGGCATTGCTCCGTGCATATCACAGACCCTTTCAATGAGCACAATTGCTATTTCCTCGGGACACTCAACTTTGAGATTAAATAATGATACTATAGGAATACAAAGTGATTTGCTTGCCCGTGGGTTTGTTGCACAAGCGAAGTGGAATGTTGCACCTTGGTGGTGGAACACAAACACAAATCTGTCTTGCATCGAGCTACAGCGGCAGCTTCTGGGTCGGAATGGCAGCAAACATAATTGAAACCACCACGTGCATTTTCTAACCGTCGACACAAGTGTCAAGATGTTCTTATGTATCCTAATGGGCCAGCTGTTCCTCCAGCTCCCCACATGTCTTTTCCTGAATGGCTGCCAGCAGATTGACTTTGGAGAAGGACCTTCTGCTTCAGGGAGCCCAGAAATTCTCAGTGCTGATTCTCCAGCACCACTAAACAAATTCTTGGAATGTCAGAATCTTGGTCATCAGAAGAACTGAAATAATTAGGTGGGGAATATTCTGCCTTCTTCTGCAGTGAGGCCAAGAGCTCAAACTGGGGCTGAATAGAATTAAATTTTAAACTCTGCATTGACTTCATATTTAAGCAAATATAGTACAGCAATATTTCCCCATGTATCCTCTCTGTAAATGTCAGTCCTGCAATAATACCATAGGAACATAAGAAACTGACTCACATGTGAGTAAGAACCTTAGTCCATCCAGATCAGTACTATCTAGGTCAGAATGTAAGACTTTCATTTAGGACAAGAACAAAAATACTTCAAGCAACGGATAAACATGATTGCTGCTCATTCATACTACCGTATATTGCGGCGTATAAGACGACTGGGCGTATAAGACGACCCCCAACTTTTCCAGTTAAAATATAGAGTTTGAGATATACTCAACCACAGATTTTCCACCCGGCGTATAAGACGACCCCCAACTTTTGAGAAGATTTTCCTGGATTAAAAAGTAGTCTTATACGCCAGAATATACTGTATTTCCCCCTGCAGCAAACATGCCCCGAAAGATCTGAAACATAAGGTACTTGTGTATGTGTTTGTAACAGAAGTCAGGGATGTTGAAACTCCTTTGAAAATATTTGCTAGCAATAAAATTATTTTTGTGATGGATCAGGGTTTCAGAATGAAAAGCCTTGACCTCTATAAACCAACATTTAGCCATGGGGGGCGGGGGCGGGAAATACTTGAGAAATTGGCAAAAAATATCTAAGGGGGGGGGAAGTGGTATGGTAAGTGATTTATGTTTTTCTGTTCTTTTTTAAAGTGAAGGAATGCTCATAATTGATTCAGTGTTGGTCATTTGTTCTTCATCTTCTGCATTTACAATTTTATGACGTTTTTACGATTTTGTAGGACACAATGAAACTGGCATGATAGTTGGTGGTTTATAAACTTTCTATAAATTAATGAAGGAAGGAATGAAATTATATTATAACTTATTCCAGTTTAGGAAAATATAGCACATGATATAACGGGTCCCCATTTCACCCAATATGACTTCCAGACCTTGAGAATACTTTCCTCACATAATGATGTCTTGGTATAAAAAAGGTGGTTTGCTAAATAGATTCTTTCTTTTGCAAAATAATTTGACTAATTTTCACCCCACGCTAAATCAATGAGTACGGCGAGCTCCATGTCTCTCTGGTTTCAGACCTTTTATTTGAGAATTACTTGCCTTCCACTGTGTTACGAAAGCTGTCTGTTGAATTTGAATAGAACGGAGGCGTATCGAACAATCCGACTTCTAAGCAAAGAGCAACATCCTGTGGTTCAGGCAGGCGCTGCACCATTGGGCGGGCAACATTTCCAGCAGGGTTTCGTCTAATTGGGCCACCTTCTGTGCCTGGCATATGAAGGAAGGGGAGGAAGCAGAAAGAGGGTGAGCTTTGATGTGTTAGCAGACTACAAAGCCTAGGAAAGAGAGGGTCCGACTCAGAGAAAACAGGCAATGTCTTTGTCTTTTGGCTAAGGACCACTCTGTGCACCTCTTGAATCGTTGGAAGGGATTTCTCAGTGGCAATACCATCAGACATGCGTAAGAGAGCTGTAGCCTTGCTGCCTTGGAAATAGTTCCGCTGCAGTGATAGCTAAGCTATTGATAACCATTGTTGGGTATCACAGTGAGAACTACGGCCATGCAAACCTTTGTATCTGACCACAATGGTCCCTGCTCAAAAGTTGCATTCAATTTCAATCTTATATGCACACTTGCCTGGGAATAAGTGGCCCATCCAGTCCAGCATCGTATTCTTAAAGTGGCCAACCAGACACTCATCTGTCTGTCTGTCTGTCTGTCTGTCTGCATGTGCGTGTAATATGCAGGGGTAGGTTTGGGAAAGGAAGTTACATTGCATGTGTGAAAATTATTCTGCACATGCATGGACCCAACCCACGGTGGCAAAATCAGTTTCTGCTTGGGGGTTCTAGGAACTGGTGCTCAAGGAGAGAACCCCCAAGCTCCAAAGTCAGTATAGTGTGAGAATTATGCTAACTCTCCACAATGACCAATAAAGGATTCTAGGCTCTTTTACCACTGCTCTAAGATCAGCCAAAACATATATGGAACAATGCCAAGATAGTGAGCTATCCAAGGCAAGGTATATTCAACTATTTCAGACCCAGGAATCACTTTTAACCCAAACAAGTACTTGGGGACCTATTTCTTAATAATTTACCACTTATTTGCACGGTGGTAGTGCTCCTGTTTTGCTCCACCCTGGAACAGTCTGTGACCCACTGATGAGTCCCAACCACCATGTTCCATGGAAGCAAAGCGCATGTATCTGCCAAACATTGTCATTATTATTATTTTTTGCTGCATCAACTGTAAAACCCATCTAGTCTATCAATATTTACTTGGTGTGGTAGTCAATTTGGGGCAGGAAGGTGTGGAAAATGAAGATGGCAGGAAATAGATTAGGCTAGCACCCTTATGTATCTTGGTGGGTGATGGGCATTTCCTGACACCCATGACACAGAGTTGTGGGAGACATGGGCAGCATACAGGGTGCCTTTGAGACTGATCTGCAACACCTGGTCAGAGTTTGTAAATAATAAAATACAACTCTAGTGCAACTGTCCCATTCTCCTGTTAGGGGAGCACAACTGGTTTGGTGAAACTTGGAGCAAAGCCTCGGGGTGCAACAGTGGACACCTAGAAAGGATTGTGAGATGCAGGAGGAATGTTGAATTTTGGCATTGCTGAAACTTGAGGCCCCAAGATCCACCACTGCTTCTGTCTTGCCTCTTCGTTTCCAGTTCTGGCCATCAGAGGAAGAAGATGAGGAGGCAAAATGGCCTGGAATCTGTGAAAATATTAGCTCTTTTGGGGGCAGTGCCTAGAAGCAATGAAGTACGCTCAAAGAACCCAGACTTACTGTTGCAAATGGTACCCAACGTGTCATAGTCTTCAATCTCCTCGCACAAAACACGCCACTGAGAGAAGATTGAGTTTTGGCTTATCAGAGTGGTGTCAAAGTTGCTTCTTGCTCCCATGAGGTCATCTGTGCAAATGTCACAGGTGTTTCTACCTGTTGCGAAATTCCAGTAGGGGAGGGCAAAGAAAGGATCCTGTAGCATGTCCTGATGAGATGAACAACAACAACAACAACCTGGGTTAATGGTGAGCTGCTTTGGGCTGCAGGTAAAAGTCAGCTGAACTCCTGAGCTCGTGAAATCATGAATTTGTTCCTATGATGCCAGTCTAGTAATGTTTCACTATATGGATGGGGATGGGGATGTGGTTCCTTAAAGGGAGACCTTTTGGAACATGTTCACACCTTGACTTGGTAGCATAGCATGTGCATAACAGAAAGACCATTACCTGCAAGTCTCTCTCCAACTGTAGTAGATGGTATCTATGCCAGGTGAGGAAAGCTGGTCCTTCATGGGAGAAATCTATTCCACCAAAGCTCTGCTGCCCTGGTCCAAGGAATGTCTTTCTGACAGAGTAATAATGGGACCACACAAAATAATTATAAATGGACACGTTTTCAAATTGTGGTGTATTGCCATCAGGGCCCAATATCTCCTCACGTCTCCTTGTGGCTATCACAATGTCAGGGTGAATTGTACTCTTGGCCTGTTGCAAGGCTCTTAGGAATCGATTCCGTTCTTCATTACTCAGATCCAGAAGGTTTCTTCTGACTAAAGGTTAAAAATACATCATATTGTGGATTAAAGGGAAACATAAACAGGAAACCAAAAATTCATGCCTATCAGTTGCCAATATAAAAAAGGAATACCCGTGAAGCCCAAGCCTTCAGAATCAGAACTTGGCTTCTCCAGCATGATGTGATTGTTGTATTTTATTCAGGAATAAATACAGGAGTTAAATCCAAAATTTTCTCTTAATCTTCCATTATGGATTTCAAGATTTGGGAATTGGAACTCTAAGAAGAGATGGAGATTCCATTGCAAAAGCAAATAGTAACCTCTGATGATCTACAATCTATAATCTTTCAAGGACAGTGTCCCTATTTACACAATGGAGCTTCATTCCTATCCAGGAATTACCTTAAGCAGACTGTAGGAACCAGGCACATGTCAAACATTTGTTTAGTGCACACACAAATTTCACCACGATTCCTCTGCTGATGTGGACTATGGGCAGATACAGAGAGTCCCTTTCAGCACACATAACTCAACACCGGAATCCCTTTTGCTGACAATTCAAACAGACACAAACACAGGTATGGATGTCTTCAGTAGCAGAAAGTGACATAAATATGGCTAGCACATAACTCTTGGTCATTCACAGTACAGATGGTGCAGATGTGCATTTGTCAGTATCAGTAGATTTCTATGTATCACAGACCACACAGCTGTTTCCTCCCCAGGTTATTAGTTATGTTTGTATCCTGTGAGCCAGAATTTATTAATTTTACAGGAGTTCAAAAGACATGGGACACCTAAAGGTTTGCACACTGTCCTTCCACCAGGTGTTACACATGCATAATATGAACCAGCCCTAAACACTGACTTTTGTTATGATAATATAATGGTTTGAGCTAAAGAAAAACAATCAATCAAGTTTAATTGCAATAAATACCACTTACCATAACTGGTGGTGGCGACTGTGGCGTGGTGTGGTTGCTGGAGAATGAGGGAGGGCTGCATTGACCTTGGCCGGCTACAGCAGTTGGCAGGATCACCCACCCAAATTTTAAATTTGATTGGGTCAGTTAGGGTCCTGGTGAGTGGGTGGTGCTCTGGTGGTGGACGTGGCAGAGCCAGTCTTCTGTGGGGTCCACCAGCCAGGCACAAAAGCTGGCTGCACCTCCAGCAGGCAGCACAGTTGGGATATATTGCATCTCAGTGCAAAACATCTGTTCAGAAATCATAGAATTGTAGAGTTTGAAGGGACCCGAGGGTCATCTAGTCCAACCCCCTACAATGCAGGAATCACAGCTAAAGCCTCTATGACAGATGGCCACCAACCTCTGCTTAAAAACCTCCAAGGAAGGAGAGATCAAATGAACATAACACACACCTTGCTGCTGTACATGTGAATTTGGGAACTGCAATCTTTTTACGGTATCTCTCAGGGGCTTTTTTCAGCCAGGGCTCACCAGAACTCATTTCTGGCATCTCTCAGGTGGGCACCATTGCCATTTTAAGAGAACGAGGGAGGTGTTCGTGGTGAGTTCTGGCACCTCTTTTGCTAGAAAAATAGCACTGATGTCTCTAATGCTGGCAACAACAAAATAATGGGACACCTCTGCCCACTTCTTAAAATCATTCCATTAGAATAGTGTAGCATCTCTTACTGATGTCTTCCCTAAAAACCCCCCTTCAGATTGAAATAATACCTGTTGCTGTCACTTCTTCAAGGTGAACTCTTGGCGAAGGTGGTAAACCTATCTGGCATTCCAAATAGCACCCCATTTCATTACTGAATTATTAATTTGTAGATGACGCCAAACTGGGAGGGGTAGCTAATGCAGCAGATGAGAGAATCAGATTCAAGATGATTTTAACAGATTGGAGATTCCAACTCAAACATGAAGAAGAACTTTCTGATGGTAAGAGCTGTTTGACAGTGGAATGGACTGTCTTGGATGGTGGTAGACTCCTTCCTTGGCTGATTTTAAGTAGAGGTTGGATGGCCATCTGTCATGGATGTTTTAGTTGAGATTCCTGCATTGCATGGGCTTGGACTAGATCACTCTTGGGGTCCCTTCCAACTATTCCATTCCATTCCATTCCCTCTGTTGTATTTCCTTCCCTCATCCCACTAATACACTGTTTGCTAATACAGAAGGAAGAGAAAGGTGTGGTGCTATTAAGCAAAGCAATGAATTTGGCTCCATAATCGCCAATGTAGTCATTATAATGCATACCTTTCCTAAAGGTTGTTTATGCTATTTGTAATTCTTTTATAATCTAATTTAGGTTGCAAATCCAACACACACTTGCCTAGGAGTAAGATCTACTAAAGACAATGAGACTTAATTCCGAGTAGGGAGGTATTACATTCTAAGAGACTGAAAACTTCTGCTGCGAAGAAAATCTTTAGAGGCAGATGCCAACGCATTTGAAATGCAGCGTTATTTTGTTTGCGAGCTCACAGATGTTCTGAAAAGTGAATCATTATGGATGATCAATTTTTCAGAGAAATATCAGCCTAAGCTACTGAAAAGGCTGAAACCACCAGAAAGGGGGGGACACCTCTGTGCCAAAACACAAAAATATGCCCTCTTTCTTGTTATTGCCTTTACCTATTTGTGTCTGCTGATCACAGGCAGGTCCACTCCAGCCAGCTCGACAGGATCCGCAGTTGTATCCAGAGAAGTTTCTGTTGCACTGGCAGGTTCTGTTGAAGAAGCTCAGAGGCCACTGTTCACGGTCATCTCGCCCATCGTGCATGTACTGGGGTCCATGGGGTCTGGAATCGGCTGTCACTTGTACACACTGCCCCCTTCCGGAAGATGACCCACATCTGTCTGAACCAGGAACCACCACTGGAGACAGGTCTGGGCAGCATTCCCCTCTGGTCAGCGCATCAACGGTAGCACATTGCCTGGGGAACTGAGCACTAATTTCTCTGAGCAGGGCGAAGAGAAGCAATATGGATAGATGCATAGCGATGGTCCAAATTCAACAATAAAAACAGTGAATGGATCTAAGTCAGTGTCCTTTCTTGTGAGCCAAGATGCAGTGAACTCACTTCCTTTCTGTATAGCGATGAAAACTCTAAAATGGAAGAAACAAATAATGAAAGAGGGCATTGAAATGCTGTAGAGCAGGTATCTTCAAGCTTTTCAGACCCACGACCCACTTTTCACCCATACATTTGGGGGCCCATTTCTTAATCTTTTGCCCTATATTTGCTTGGTGTAGACGATGTTCCTTCACAAATGGAAAGAAACCTCCTCATTTGCTTTTGAGGGTTTGCATTTTTGAAGGAGAGTTTAGCACAATTGTCTTTTGGATCGCTGCATCGTCATCATCAATCATTATAATCATAAGCAGCAATCAGTGTCACTACTTCGGAGTACTTAGAGCATGTCCTGCCTCACTGGATGTATAAGCTAATCCCGTTTACCTGGGAGTAAACCCCTGCAAAATCAGTAGGACTCATTTCTGAGTACACAAGGACTGCAGTTTAGATTGCTTCATACGAGAACCATTTTAATCCAGATATTTCTGTCCACATCCCTCTAACTCCAACCCTTTGCTCAACCAAAACAATTATGGGTTTCCCATTCAAGAAAGTGGGGGAGTTTTCCACGCACTGATTATTAGAATGCTCCAGTCAGGCAGCTGCTTGCAAGAGATCATTTTGCATTCCTGCAAAATCTCCAAACTGCCCTTCATCCCCAAATCCCACAAATCTGTTCCTATACACATCAGCATTTTATCAGTTTGTTGACAACACATCAATCTTAATACATACTTTTTCCAGAAGATCTCTCTGCTTTGTTATCTTCTTTACTGGTTAATTGTTTTTATTTCTTCTTCCTCTTCTTGGCCGATTGTACTTTTAGGTTGCGGTTCTTGCTGCAGCTGCTGCCCTAAACCAAGCCGAGCTATTTTGTTTTGGATTTCTGTCTGCTTTCTAATCCCGGCCTTGCCAACAATTTGGTTTGGCGTGACCCCCCCTCTCTCTCTTTCTTGCTCCTCTTAATCCCTTTCTACTTCAATGAGCTTCCCTGGATAAGTACTCTGGCAGCACATGATTCCTTTCATGCGGATCTCCTTGTGATTTTACACGTTTTAGGAAAGGTCAGGGCCGAGTAATTGCAATGAAAACAGAGAGCCCACAACCAAAGAAGCTTTCTTTATTCTGCGTGGAAGGGAAGGGCCACAAGGAGATTTTTTGGGGGGGAAGGGAGAATGAAGCAAAGGCATATCACGCACCATAGAAGGAGGAAGAATCTATTTGGAAAACAAAGGGGTTCAATTTCACACCAGGACCCAAATCCCCTGAGGTCAACTGCTTTCTGGTGATGCCGGCCAACTCTTCTATATTTGATCAGTACATGGCCAATAGTTCCAACAAGCATGTTGGCAAACAAGTCAGATGCAATGGCCAATCAATCAATCAATCAATCAATATTCGACAAATATTAGGCGTGGGTCAAATGTCTCTCACATGTAGAGTTACAATACCTTAACAACAACAACAACAACAACAACAACAACAACAACAACATTTTTGTTCATACCCCACTCATCTGGCTGGGTTTCTCCAGCCCCTCTGGGTGGCTCCCAACAGAATATTAAAAACACAATAAAACATCAAATATTTAAAACTTCCCCATACAGGGCTGCCTTCAGATGTCTTCTAAAAGTCAGATAGTTATTTTATCTCCTTGACATCTGATGGGAGGGCGTTCCACAGGGCGGGCGCCACTACTGAGAAGGCCCTCTGCCTGGTTCCCTGTAACCTCACTTCTCGCAGTGAGGGAACCACCAGAAGGTTCTTGGAGCTGGACCTCAGTGTCTGGGTTGAACGATGGGGGTGGATACGTTCCTTCAGGTATACTGGGCTGAGGTCATTTAGGGCTTTAATTGTGCTTGGATATGTACTGGGAGCCAATGTAGATCTTTCAGTAACAGTGTTATCTGGTCTTGGTGGCCACTCCTAGTCACCAGCCTAGCTGCCACATTCTGGATTAATTGTAGTTTGACCAACAGGCACTTACCTTAAATGTTCCTGCTGCCTTTGTGCTCTTTAGACATCAAATGACTCACATTTGGACACAATCCACATGGACATTCCCCTGTGTGTTTCCTCAAGAAAAAGAACAGGGGCTGAGTGAGAGCATTATTGCTATTCTATTGTACAGCTCCCCAAAATGTGCTGATAGACAGTGTCCGTTGTGGATATATACTGAGCTGCCCCCACCCGAGCTGCCCAGCCCACCAGAGGGGCAAATGTTGAACCCCCTTGGGGGACTGGGCAGTTGGGATGGGGCACACACCAGGGGGGCGCCCGCGGAGCCCACGCGAAGGGTGAATGGAGTCCACCTCCAACTGGTTCCTCCCTCGCTGCTTCCATCCACCTGCCCACTAGACCAACTGGCCTGCTGCCTTGCCTCAGCTGCCAGGGCTCTGTGCTGGTCGTGGGGGCTCTTGATCGTGCTCCCTCAAAAATATATGCATGGGGCCACAGTCCCTCTGTCTCTCTCTCCCCCCCCCCCCCCATGCTATGCCTTTGCATATACTGAAATCAAGCCACTTGGGAAAAAGGAAAGGTAGATAAAGTCTAGCGTGTTCATCTTTCTGGCCTCTTTATGGTGAACTAACACGGCCGTCTTTAGCATATGCGTCACCAGGGTGCAAAGATCCGCCCAGCACCCCCAAATTTAGTTTAGCCCCCAAATTAACTTTTATTATGCTTATGTCACTATTATCATTTGATAAATAGTGCCCACGCCTGCGTTTTTTTGTTTTAAACCAGCTTTTCTAAAGAAGACAAAGAACACAATGGGAGTTGGTGTAAAGACCCCATGCATGCGCTTACAGTCGTAGGGAGGTGTCTGAAAGATTAGATGTGCGGGGATTGTGCACATGCGTAAGAGAGCCATCTCGGGCAGTCTTTCATTGTGGGAGCAACCTTATTTCTAGAGGAGATGGGAGGGCCCTTGCAAGTGAGCATATACGAGTTCTTCTTTCGGAGCCTGTGCGCGTTTCCGTCGCTAGATATGCGCGTTCTCTTTCTGTCTGTCTCTCCCTCTTTCCGGTCACTCCCTCTCCTCCCAGCTTTGGTGAGCGAGACTTTCCAGAGACCTCTCCCTGCAGCAGCATTAGCAGGCAGGTGTCGCGAGATCAGTTGTGTCAAAGGTGCTGCTGATCCTGATGCCGCATAGCAGCTCGATTATAATACGCTTAGGTGGCTTCAGCAGCAGGTGCCCGGTGCCCCCCAGAATCTGGCACCCGGGTGCCCCGCACCCCTTGCACCCCCGGGTATGGATGACCCTGTGCACTAAGATAAGAAGTGCGGAGAACTACAGAGAAGTGTGATCTCATGCCCAGGTAATGGAGCGTAAATCTCCTGGTCCCCTCTGCTTTTCAGGAGAATCTTGTGCATTTCCCTCCGACTGCATCCCCTTGGACTCAGAAGAAGGAGTACGAATGGGTGGGAAATGGCATCTCTGATGGGGACAAGGGGTGCCTAGTGACGGTCCTAGCATTTGTACCTGTGAGTTGAAGAAGATGTGGAATCATACAGTTGGAAGAAACTTTAAGGGTTATATAGTCCAACTGCTGGCCGATGCTATTGTACCTGTAATGAATGACAATCAACCATGTTCCAAAGCAACCTGTTCTATTGTCAAACAATCTTTGCCAGGAAGTTCTTCCTAATAGTCAGTCAAAGGGAGATTTCTACCATGCATATAAAGTACATTCATTGCGCATTTGAAACAGTTGACTCGCCCCCCAAAATCAGGGGAACTCTCATTTCCTCCTCACAGAATTGTATCCTTAACAAACTACAGTTTCCAGGTGTTTTTTTTTCCATGTGTGTGTGTGTGTGTGTGTGTGTGTCAAATTGTGTGCTTTAATTGCACACGGGATATTATTTAAATATATGGTACAGATCTGCCCTAACATTTCCTTTCTTGTCATTTGAAGCCATTCTTGCTCCTGTCTGGAGCAAGAGAAAATAAATTTTACTCCTTTATCTGGGTAACTGCCCTTCTCAAATGTGAAGATGACTATCATAGCACTTTTGAATAATCTCTTGTCCAGGCTAAATATACCAACTCGTTCAACCTCTCCTCATAGGACTTGATTGCCAAGCTCTTCCCAAACTTTGGCACCTTCCTCCAAATATGTCCACGTTTGTTGAAATCTTTCAAAAATGATAGTGCTCAGAACCGGGTACAAAAGGTATTATGTATCATTTACCACAGTGTCGTTCCCCTCTTAAGTCAATAAATATCACATATCACTTAGCCATGAAGTACCCGAGAATTCATTCTGGCAGGCACACTGACTTTAAGGAGATTTTCACTTCTGATTTGGTGGTAGCAAATCAAGACCGCTTTCAGTTTTATGACACCATATCATTGCTCTGTTACACTGAGAGGGCATGAATGAATTCTGCTGCTCCTCAGATATGAAACTGTGGCAGTTAGTATAAGTGCCGTTTTTTCTGAATGGCAATACTGAGATTCTGGGGTGTTACATTCTCTACTCCTGATACTACACAGTTATTGCAGATAAAGTGCTGTGTTGACATAGTTTGTGATAGTTTGATAGGCAGTGCTTTTTCTGGGGGTATGCAGGAGTACACACACCCCTAAACATTTTGTGAATCTAAGTTGGGCCTCATTGAGGGGCAGTGTTTCAATATGAGTAAGAAAATGAGAGTACCCCTAAACATTTTTTTAAAGAAAAAAGCACTGTTGATGGGAACCTATTAGTTGATGCCCATGGTATCATCAAAACTAAGGTAAAGGGTAAAGGGGCCCCTGACCATTAGGTCCAGTCGTGTCTGACTCTGGGGTTGCAGTGCTCATCTCGCTCTATAGGCCAAGGGAGCCGGCGCTTGTCTGCAGACAGCTTCTGGGTCATGTGGCCAGCATGACAAAGCCACTTCTGGTGAACCAGAGCAGCGCACGGAAACGCCGCTTACCTTCCCGCCAGAGCGGTCCCTATTTATCTACTTGCACTTTGATGTGCTTTCGAACTGCTAGGTGGGCAGGAGCTGGGACCGAGCAACAGGAGCTCAACCCGTGGCAGGGATTCAAACCGCTGACCTTCTGATCAGCAAGCCCTAGACTCTGTGGTTTAACCCACAGCGCCACCCGGGTCCCTTCACAACTAGAAGAACACAACTAGCAGAACACAAATTCTATCTAGCTTACACTGGAATGTTTTTATATGTGCTGGAAGACACTCAGAGTGGGTGGGGAACAACAACAACAACAACAACAACAACAACAATTCCCCCACTTCACTTTTCCTCTTTTGATGTATGTATTATTTTCTTTTATAATTTGAAATTATAGCTTTCGGGTCACCTTTTCCTGAACTATTTATCCTGATTATTGCCTTATCCACCCCATTTTTATTTATTTATTTATTGGTGTCTAGTTCCTCTTTCAGTGGTAGGATTAAACCTAATAAAGCAGTCAGGGGGGGAAGGGCTTTTATAAGGTCTGGAAATGCCCTAAATTTAAAATGTGAATAGGGATTTTTTCAAAGCACGCAACCGCTTCTGATCTTTACTGGAGGTTGTAGGCTTTTGGTTTGTTTGAAAATTCCAGCTTTCAAAAGGGCACCAGTTAACAGTTCTGAGATTACAGAACCGATAGCTCATTCCCAATGCCCCAGTTTTCAAACAAAGGCTTTACAGTATTTAGAATCTGTTCTCAGCCATTGTATGGCGGAGGAAGAGGCATATGATTAAAATTAACATCCCCTTTCTTCATTCTGTGCTGATATGCCACGGGCAACAGGATGAAGGTTTGCTAGTGATCTGCACAAGACCAAATCTTCTGTAGGGCAGCTACTGTCAAGTGGTTCATGAAAGAAAAGGTGCTTCCAGCTATTTCTAACTATCATGAATTACCTTGGGTTGGGCCAACATGGCGGCTTCTATCTGGGGCAATGGCTTGGGGGCTCTTGTCTACATGTGGGATCAGCAGACATGCTTGTGATATAGGAGAAGGCACATGAAGTACCCTAGAAAACTAAAAATTTTCAGAGATGGCAATCCTATTTTTTCCCAGCTTCTGCTGGACTCCAACTCTCATCAACCTCAGCCACCACAGTCAATGGTCCAAGCAGATAAGAGTTGCAGTCCTACAACATTTGGAATCTCACAGGTGAACCACCCCTGATTTTCTGCTTGTAATAGGATTACCTGCAATATAACTGGCTGAGTGATGAGGAAGAGGAAAGCTCGGGGAATCTTAGCTGGAGATATGAAATGGGCTCTTGAATATGCTGTAATAAAATGCTTCTGGGAAGCATACACAGAGTCAGTAAAGGTAAAGGGACCCCTGACCATTTGGTCCAGTCGTGGACAACTCTGGGGTTCTCAAACGTCTCGGTACTCAAACAACTTGGAACCCAAACACTGCAAACCTGGAAGTAAGTGTTCCGGTTTGTGAACCTTTTTCAGAAGCTGAATGTGCTCTGTTTTGAGTGCCACACTTCCGTTTTGAGTGTTACGCTGAGGTATGTCTGCTTTTGCTGTGTGTGTGTGTGTGTGTGTGAATTAAAGGTAAAGGTAAATGGACCCTGACCATTAGGTCCAGTCATGTCTGACTCTGAGGTTGTGGCGCTCATCTCACGTTACTGGCCGAGGGAGCTGGCGTACAGCTTCCGGGTCATGTGGCCAGCATGACAAAGCTGCTTCTGGAGAACCAGAGCAGCGCACGGAAATGCCGTTTACCTTCCCGCCGGAGTGGTACCTATTAATCTACTTGCACTTTGATGTGCTTTTGAACTGCTAGGTTGGCAGGAGCTGGGACCAAGCAACGGGAGCTCACCCCGTCACGGGGATTCGAACCGCCGACTTCTGATCAGCAAGCCCTAGGCTCTATGGTTTAACCCACAGCGCCACCCATGTCCCAACAGAGCCTCAGTATAAGCATGCAATTGGGGCCAATGCAAGTCATCTCCAGCCAACTGCTTACATATTTCTATTACTGAATGACCTTTTAGCATATTTTTCTGCAGCTGCTCTTGATCCACTGAACAGGAACCCACCCATTACTAATAAAGATAATCTGATGATGCACCTCTTGATAGCTTTCTGAAGGTACCGTAATCATTCTAATGTGCTAGCAAATAGAGTCCACCTGACAATTGATGCTGCACAAATATTTCTAATAAGTTGTAATAATAATAATAATAATAATAATAATAATAATAATAATAATAATAATAATAATTTTATTTTTTGTATGCCATGCATCTGAATGGGCTGCCCCAGCCACTCTGGGCAGCTCCCAACAGAGTAGTATCACAACAGAGTACAATATTATCCCAACGGAGTGTTAGAAAGAGAGGTTTGTTAAATGTATTTGTTGTTGTTGTTTAGTCGTTTAGTCGTGTCCAACTCTTTGTGACCCCATGGACCAGAGCACGCCAGGGACTCCTGTCTTCCACTGCCTCCTGCAGTTTGGTCAAACTCATGTTGGTAGCTTCGAGAACACTGTCCAACCATCTCATCCTCTGTCGTCCCCTTCACCTTGTGCCCTCCGTCTTTCCCAACATCAGGGTCTTTCCCAGGGAGTCTTCTCTTCTCATGAGGTGGCCAAAGTATTGGAGCCCCAGCTTCAGGACCTGTCCTTCAAGTGAGCACTCAGGGCTGATTTCCTTCAGAATGGATAGGTTTGATCTTCTTGCAGTCCATGTATTTATTTGAAACATTTCTAAGCTTCCTGTCCAAGGCCTTACAGTAGCTGTTAAAACAGAAAACACATCAAACCCCTCCCCCAAGAAAATGCAATGATCCTACAAGACAACTCAAAGACTAGCTTAACAATCAGAGGAAAAGAGGCACTATTAGAACCCTTCCTGAAAAGCCTCCAATGAAGGAGTTCAGTCCTCCTTTGACCGTCCCTGGAAAGTAGGGACACTTGGAGGGTACACAAAGCAGATGCTCTGTCACTGTGCTATGGGGCCTCCTGTATAGTGTCCCCTTCTTTGTGGGACGTGTATTTTGCTCCTTTAAACAGGCCTTAAAGACCTGCTTGTTTTAATCTGCTTTTTGCTGAATGATGCTTTTAATTCCAACCGTTGCTGTTATTTTACTGCTGGTTTCAGAGCAAATTTATTTTCCGTGTCATTTGTGATGAGTTTCCATTCTGTTTTTCGTTACCCGCTTTATGGGGATTTGATATGTGAACTGAGGTCTTTTTACTGCGAAAGGTGGAATGAAATATTTCAGTAATTTTTATTTTATTTTAAAAAATGCTTTGAAACTGTTTAGGGCTGGTTTCTGAATGCAGAGACACCTAATGACTTGATTTGCGGCCATAATGAATGCTTCCCTAAGTCCCTTTCACATAGATGGGCACAACTTCAACATCATAGATGGTTAGGAGGAGATTGGTCTGAAAGCCAGTCAGATTTAGGTCAGGTGTGAATTGATAATATGAACTGGCTTCCTTCCAACATGTGGCCTGGAGCTGAAGGAGAGAATCAAGAGACTGGGCAGCTCCTGGGACAATGATTTGACAAAGTTAGCATGTGCCGGGCCTTCAGTTTCATGCTTGAGTTCATCTCCTCAGCGCAAGTGACTGGAGTCATGACTGCCTTCACCACACAGCGCATTAATGGGTTGAGACATATCTGGATTTCCTGAATGATGTATGATAGGTGACAAACTGGTGCCCGCTGAGGCTTGAGGGAGACCTGGAAGAATACCGCAGCTAGGTGTAAATTAAAAGAAAGTGTCAGTTGTAGACACTTTGAAATAGTTCCAGAATAACAGCTGTCACCATTTCCCCCGGGGGCTCCGATTTCTATGATGTGAGTGCAAAGTGTTTCCTCGCCAGCTTGTAAGTTCTAAATGCTGACCCAACTGAAATTCTGCCACTAAACACTGGGATTTCAGCTTCCAGAGAAGCTATTCCTTTCTCCCCTGCTTATAATTGAGCTTTCGACAATAAGCACAGAGGTATGTTTCCTAATCAGAACCGATGGCTGGTTTTGAAACCATCTAAGGACTAGAGAATGGCCCTTTTACATAAGACGTGCTTGCTATATACAGTAATGTTACTGGTTTGAAAGGCTGGTGCCTTAGCGGTGACTAAGACCTAACTTCAATGGGATGCCCATTGAAATGAGTGTTGGGCAAAGCATAGACTTATGCAAGCATTACAGCTGGCTGACACTTCATTTCAATGCCAGTGTGCCAGTCCCTAAATATGCAGTGGCAGACCCTGCAAGTGTCTCTATTTTCCAGGGACATCCCTGATTTAGTGAAGCTGCCCCAGTTTCTGATTTGATCCCCGAATGTCCTGCTTTTCCTTTTGTTGTTGTTCAGTCGTTCAGTCGTGTCCGACTCTTCGTGACCCCATGGACCAGAGCACGCCAGGCACTCCTGTCTTCCACTGCCTCCCACAGTTTGGTCAGACTCATGTTGGTAGCTTCGAGAACACTGTCCAACCATCTCATCCTCTGTCGTCCCCTTCTCCTTGTGCCCTCCATCTTTCCCAACATCAGGGTCTTTTCCAGGGAGTCTTCTCTTCTCATGAGGTGGCCAAAGTCTTGGAGCCTCAACTTCAGGATCTGTCCTTCTGGTGAACACTCAGGGCTGATTTCTTTGAGAATGGATAGGTTTGATCTTCTTGCAGTCCATGGGACTCTCAAGAGTCTCCTCCAGCACCATAATTCAAAAGCATCAATTCTTCAGCGATCAGCCTTCTTTATGGTCCAGCTCTCACTTCCATACATTACTACTGGGAAAACCATAGCTTTAACTATACGGACCTTTGTCGGCAAGGTGATGTCTCTGCTTTTTGCAAAATAATTTAACTGACATTAATTTGCTTTTAAAGATGCTGTCTATGTTTGTCATTGCTTTTCTCCCAAGAAGCAGATGTCTTCTAATTTCGTGACTGCTGTCACCATCTGCAGTGATCATGGAACTCAAGAAAGTGAAATCTCTCACTGCTTTTCCTTAGGACGTCCCTATTTTCATTGGAGAAATGCTGGAGTCAACTGACCCCCGAACTGTCTGAAGGCAATCCTGTACAGTAGCACCTCGGCTTACGCAACCCTCTGGTTACGTAAACTTCACGTTACGAAAGCAGCAAACCCGGAAGTATCGGACTGGGTTTCGCCGCACGCACATGTGCAGAAGCGGTCTACCGCCATGCGCATGTGCAGAACAGTGATCCTCAGGTTGCAGAAACCTCGGGATCTGGCCAGACCTCCAGAATGGATCCTGTTCACAACCGGAGGTACCACTGTATAGGGAAGTTTTTTTAAAAAAATGTTTAATGTTTGTTATATTTTTATATATGTTGGAAGCTGATCTTATTTGATTTTATTCTTAGGCAGATTTACAAAAAGAAAAACAAAACAAAACAAAACCTACCAATAAATACATTTTAGAAAGGGGCATGATTAGATGTGGACACAAACACATTTTTTTTAAAAAAAATTAAGACTCTTTGCGCTCTGCTCTGCTGTGTGGGGCAGTCTGTGGGAGGCAGGGCTTGGGGTGGCGAGTTCAAATGCTTCCAGCCTGAATGCGCCCATGCCTCTTGATTTACCGCAGATTGTTGCCTCTTCATCTTTGTAAAAGTAACTTTAGAAATATCGCCCCAAAACACACCCATTTCAAACAGCCAACCCACCTAGATTTCAATACCGCTGAGGACACTACAGTTAGATCATCTGCAGGGCAGTTTTGTTCATCATTCAACTAAAAATGGCTTGCTTCTGAAGATATCTGTTGCTGTTTTGGTGTTCATTTCTTTTTATACTTTATGCGTTCCATTTTTAAAAGAGGTGTCCTGGGAAGGTGGCTAGTTTCAGATTAGGTGTGAAACAGTCAGAGCCTACCTGCCAAATTGGTCTGCCTCTCCTCATATTATTGGCTCCAATTTTAAACCTCTCTCTCTCTCTCTCTCTCTCTCTCTCTCTGGTGCTGCATGAGAAATCTACTGAAACAGCATGGGATCAGTTGCAACAGCAGGAGAGAACGTTTCCAAGTGCTCTTGGGAGCACCTGAGAGACAAAAATTGTAGCTAACGAAATGTTCAGAAAGAAGTGTGAATTTTAAATTGCTTTAAATGTACAGCTATTTTAAGAAAAGCTTGTGCTGTGGAAGAAATTGTGTGTGTGGGTTTTTTTAAGTGCTGTGTTTCATTTGTTTCATAATAGCTAGAACAATAAGAAAACTTAGTTATCCATCGGAAGCAGCCAGTTGTTTTGGGTATCTGTCTTAAAACTGAACGAGGACAAATGAAAGAAAGTACTTCTTTACAGAGCACGTAGCTAAACTATGAAACTCATTCCCGCAGGGAGCTGGGATGTCCACCAACGTGGATGGTTCTAAAAGAGGATTGGACAAAATCATGGAGGAGAAGGCTATACCAGTGGGTACCAGCCATGAAGTCTAGGTTCTATCTCCATTGCTGGGAGACATGATGGCTCTGTATGCCATATACTGGCAATCACAAGTCCAGTCCTCCTTGTCGGCTTCCCTAGGAATGTAGTTGGCCACTGAGAACAACATGCTGGCCTGGATGGGCCTTTGGCCTGATCCAGCCATGCTCTTCTTTTGTTCTTTGGATTATTTGAATCCAAGTTTTCTCCTGGCACCCCTCCTCTTTCAGCCTGCCAATCTTAGAGCTTTGACATTGGTAGGCCAATCACTGGATGTTTCAGCTGTGGTAAGGAGAAGGCATCTGGCATGAGATTTCCTTCTTCGAGGTCAGAACTCTCTTTCCACCCCCAGAGACAGAGAACTGGTGGTGCTTATCGCCCCCCAAATGCCCTCAAGGGGACCATTGGACTGCAGGATTACCACCTACACCCTTTTCCAAGAGGTTCTTCAGAGATGGCTGGTTGGCTGCTCCCTACTAGCCATTTGGGGCCATTAATCTCTGTAAGTCAATGTTGAAGTGAGTGGCGACACTATTGAATGAGTCTCCCCTGAAACTGATCCCATGCTGTTTCAGTAGATTTCTCATGCAGCAACAGAGAGAAAGAGAGAAACAGGTTTAAAATTGGAGCCAATAATATGAGGAGGTAAAGGTAAAGGTAAAGGTAAAGGGACCACTGACCATTAGGTCCAGTCACAGATGACTTTGGAGTTGCGGCACTCATCTCGCTTTATTGGCTGAGGGATCCAGCGTACAGCTACCGGGTCATGTGGCCAGCATGCTTCTGGTGAACCAGAGCAGCACACGGAAACACCGTTTACATTCCCGCTGGAGCGGTACCTATTTATCTACTTGCACTTTGACATGCTTTCAAACTGCTAGGTTGACAGGAGCAGGGACCGAGCAACGGGAGCTCACCCCGTCATGGGGATTTGAACAGCCGACCTTCTGATCGGCAAGCAAGCCCTAGGCTCTGTGGTTTAACCCACAACGCCACCTGCGTCCCAACAGAGCCTCGGTATAAGCATGCAACTGGGGACAATGCAAGTCATCTCCAGCCTGTGTCCCTAATATGAGGAGAGGCAGACCAATCTGGCAGGTAGGCCGTGACTGTTTCACACCTAATCTGAAACTGGCCACCTTCCCAGGACACCTCTTTTAAAAAGCATTTCTTGGCCCCTCTTTTTGAATTCTTGCCCCATTCTTTGTAGTCAACTTTTGTGCATTTCAGCATAACTGAATTTTTCTTCCAAAAGTGAGGTTGGACAGCTGGCTCCTTTTTTCAAGAACCGTTTCCCCACCATGGACAATCTCTGGGCATTAATCATTTGTGAAACTTTATGAAGAACCTATGCTGGAATCTGCTTTGATTTCTCTTCCCCCTTTTTGTTTGCAGTATCTTGTGCAAAGCCTGTAGTCAGGGGCCACATTGTGTGTGTTTTTATCTCAGTTTTAGAACAGCACCCGGAAAACTTTAGACAGTAATAACAACACTGGCAACAATAATACAAAAATGCTGGGTGACGGCAGTGAGCAAATTATAGAATAGAAATTGCTTTCAGGCTGTGCTGTTTATGAACCTGAAGTAAAAGCAAGTTGTTTCTCGCAAAGATCACAAAATATTATGGACAGCCATGCTGGGTCAGACTGAGGTTCATACATGTATAGATCAGCTTTCTGATGACCAGAAAGTTTGTGTTTCAGAACCCTTCAGCCCAACGGAAATGGAATATGTGTAGCATATATAACACAGCACTGTATCCATTTCAATGGCTCTTAGTTTATACCAGCAGAGCTCCAGATTCGAACCCCACCTTTGCATGCTGAGAATCAGACTGCATGCTCTCCAACATTTCTCCGATGAAAATAGGGACGTCCCATTCCATAATGATAATTTTACTATTTATACCCTACACATCTTATTGGGTTGCCCCAGCTCTCTGGGCAGCTTCTAACACATATAAAAACAAAACACTAAACATTAAAAAATACTTCCCTATACAGGTTTGCCTTCAGACGGCTCAGGGGTTCGATAACCCCATACCCTCCAACATTTCTCCAATGAAAATAGGGAGAAGTGGGACATTCTGGGATCAAATCAGAAACCGCAACAGCTTCTCTAAATCAGGGACGTCTCTGGAAAATAGGGACACTTGGAGAGTCTGACACTGAACCCCTGGTGGTGCAGCAGCTAGGTGCAGTCGCAATTACGTAAGGCCAACTGCAATTACGCAAATCGAATGACGTACAAAATGGATTTTCTGAAACCACTTTTTCTCTTCCTGAAACCACCTTTGCCCATCTGCTGATTTCCGGATGACCCTCTCTTCATATTCTGTAACAATGGTGAAACTGTAACTAATTTGGTCGAGAAATGCCAGGAATTATATGTATATATCCCAGAGCAAATTCCTTGGAACAAGCTTTTCGTTTTATCCACAGTCATATGCTTCTACATCATCCCACTTTGGTCAAAGTGGTGATGACTTTGAGCCTTTTTGTATCATTCAGATGCAAGGAAATTCTTGTTTCAATACTGTGTTTTGTATTTTATACTGTAACTGAATCACCGGAATCAAAAGTGTAATCCTCTCAACCCATACTAATAAAGGCTTCAGTCTAAAACCCAATAGGTGGTGGTGGTGTCACTGTATAATTTATATGATCTCTAGAATACATAGGTTGTAGACTGAACACACGCTATCTACACCAGTGGTTTAAACACTGTGCTATTGTAAGAAGAAGAAGAAGAAGAAGAAGAAGAAGAAGAAGAAGAAGAAGAAGAAGAAGAAGAAGAAGAAGAAGAAGAGTTTGGATTTGATATCCCGCTTTATCACTACCCAAAGGAGTCTCAAAGTGGCTAACATTCTCCTTTCCCTTCCTCCCCCACAACAAACACTCTGTGAGGTGAGTGAGGCTGAGAGACTTCAGAGAAGGGTGACTAGCCCAAGGTCACCCAGCAGCTGCATGTGGAGGAGCGTAGACACGAACCTGGTTCCCCAGATTATGAGTCTACCGCTCTTAACCACTACACCACACTGGCTCTGAGTATTGGAAGGCAAGCTTTCCAACCAATAGCTTGACAAATCTCCTCTGGGAGCCGCATGGAAACATTGGTGGTATTCTAAGGTGCATTGTCAACTCATATGGGCTTTTCTGAATTCAATAAATAAATAAAAATATGGGATGACAAGGAGGCATGAGGTCCAACCAGTGTCTTTTGTGAACCCAGTGTGCATCCAAGAATAAGGTTACCAGACATCCGTGTTTCCCAGGGACAGTCCCCGGATTTACAAATCAGTTCCCTGACAAAATCCATCTATTTAGTAGGAAGTTGAAAAGTGTCCCCAGATTCACTGGAAAAAAATCTGGTAACCTTATCCAAGAATCGTTTGCAAGGTGTTGGGTTCAAGTGGCAAAGGTACAGAGGTTCCTCAGCTGGCACATTAATATGGAACATGTTCTCTGAAGGTGGCAAATTTGAGTCGAGTCATAAAACAGGGGAACAACTGGCTGAGTTGGAGGGAGGGGGGAATAATATAAGGAGGGTGGGAGGAGGGAAACAGGAGTGAATCACATTTGAAAGAATGCAAATTATCGAATCCATGACCTCCCAAACTGATGTAGACCCATGATTTCCTAGAGAGTGCACCATGGTAAATAAGGATAAAGGAAAAGGTAAAGGACCCCTGGACAGTTAAGTCCAGTCAAAGGTGACTATGGGGTTGTGGTGCGCATCTCGCTTTCAGGCCAAGGGAGCCAGCGTTTGTCCACAGACAGCTTTCCGGGTCATGTGGCCAGCATGACTAAACTGCTTCTGGCACAACAGGACACCGTGACGGAAACCAGAGTGCACGGAAATGCTGTTTACCTTCCGCCGCAGTGGTACCTATTTATCTACTTGCACTGGCATGCATTTGAACTGCTAGGTTGGCAGGAGCTGGGGCAGAGCAACAAGAGCGGATTCGAACCGCCACCATCCAATTGGCAAGCCCAAGAGGCTCAGTGGTTTAGACCACAGTGCCACCTGCGCCCCTTGGTAAATAAAAAGCAAAGGGAGCTTTGTTGATTCATGTGAGGAAAAAACCACGCATACAATAAAACATCATGGTCAGGCAAGACCAGTTGGAATAACCTAAATTTTGTAAAAATGTTGAGCAAGTAACTGAGTTCTCTAAAACCCTTTATCGCGCTAGATGCCAAAGTGTGCGTGCGTTGGGAGAATTAAGCTGCTTAGTGCAGCCTTGCAAACACAGCCTGGACTCCCACTCAATTGGTTCTCTCCTTAACACCTTCACTGAAATGTCTTCGCAACCCACAATCCTTCCCTTATTAAACATGGATTAAGAGGGGTTTTATTTCGGTAGCAGGTTGTCAAGAGGCGCTATTTAAAGCCCATAGCACTCGCAACCTTCCCAGGAATGGATGCTTCCATCTTTGGCATTGGTGACGTGAGTTAATGTGCCCGAAAGCCAGAGCACAATTTATCCCACCTGATTCCCAGCAACTGGTTTCCAGAGGCATGCTTGTAGAACATTGCTCTACAAGAACATCACTAGGTCCTCTGCTGGAACTATCAGTGACCACATTTCTAGGGCTGGGTGAGCTGGGTCATTACCCAGAGCACCGAGCTGAGCAGGGTGCCAAGCTAAGCTCAGTGGCTGTGTATTTTTAATTTTTTATTTATTTTTGAGTGTGCTAAAAGAAAGAACTTTTTAAAAGTACATTTTTCCAGAATAGAAGCTGCATAATGGCAGTGTTGGGTGACTGCCAGCCCCCAAATCCTAAAACCCCCACAGTAACTATGGGCTTTTAGACACTTGCCATTTATAGCATACCCTTCAACATTTCTCTAATGAAAATTGGGACATTCTATTCAATAATAGTAATAATAATAATAATAATAATAATAATAATAATAATAATAATAATAATAACAACAACAACAATAACAACAACAATAATAATAATAGCTAGCATTTATATCCCACTCATCATATTCCATAATCATAATCATTTTATGAGATCCAGCTCCGAGGGCCTTCTGGTGGTTCCCTCCCTGCGAGAAGTGAAGTTGCAGGGAGCCAGGCACAGGGCCTTTTCGGTAGTGATGCCCACCCTGTGGAACGCCCTCCCATCATATGTCAAGGAGAAAAATAACTATCTGACTTTTAGAAGACATCTGAAGGCAGCCCGGTTTAGGGAGATCTTTAATGTTTGATGTTTTATTGTGCTTTTAATTCTGTTGGGACCCGCCCAGAGTGGCTGGGGAAGTCCAAACGGATGGGCGAGGTAAAAACAAACAAACAAACAAAATTATTATTATTATTATTATTATTATTATTATTATTATTATTATTATTATTATTATTATTCCACCCATCTGACTGGGTTACCCCAGCCACTCTGGGCAGCTTTCAACATATAGAAAAACATAATAAAACATTAAACATGATAAAGTTCCCTGTACACGGCTGTCTTCAGATGTCTTCTAAAGGTTGTAAAGTTACTTATCTCCTTGGCTTGGGGGGGGGTGTCACATAGCTCCACACCCTCCAACATTCCTCCAATGAAAATAGGGACATCGTAAGGAAAAGCTGGACATTCCAGGATCAAATCAGAAACCGCGACAGCTTCTGTAAATCCGGGACTGTGCCTGGAAAATAGGGACACTTGGAGGAGCTGTTATAGTGGTATATTTACTAGTTGTTGTTGTTGTTGTTGTTATTATTATTATTATTATTATTATTATTATTATTATTATTATTATTATTGGAATACAGCTGCACAATGCCACTGTGATTCAGCTAGTCTGAATAAATCCCTGTGTTCTGACCCATTCCCTAGAGATGCCTCCGATATCACCTGGGGCATTTTCCTTGTCAAGCAAAGCCCTTCTCCGTCTCCACTTTCTACATCTTGTGGCAAGGAATTCCGCACGCTGATTATGCAATGCACGATGCGAAGTGCTATCTCTTACTGTCCTGAAGCTGCTCTCACTCTCTTTGAGGATTTCAGGCTTTTCTGTCCCAGCCTTTGAAAAGGCAATAGACAACAAAGTGTTGTGCATTCATGGTAAAAGTCGGAGCATTTCCAGATCCTTTTAGTCATGTGGTGGTTAGATTAGAAGGCTAGAATTCCTTCAGGTATTAAGAGAAACTATGGGCAGACTGTGATACCAGTCATGAGTCTATCTCATGGAGAAGGTTAAATAAAGTGCAGAAAGAAACAACAACAAAAAAAGCAATGCCTTCCTGGCACCAAAGACAAGTGCAGTTTCTTTTCCTAAACAGATTTACATTGGTCTCTTGACTCTCTTTCCCAGAAGCAGGAGAAAATAGCTATAAAAAGCAACAACCCTTAAATTCCGTATCACTACATCCATTGTCAAGAAACCTTGGATTTGGTACCAGATGCAAAATTTGGCCCCTTGATACAATCATACTCTGGTTTCTCTTCCGATTGTATAAATCTTCCTTTTTTGGTACAACCATAAGGCCATACTGTGAGAGCCGGTGTGGTGTAATGGTTTTCACGTTGTTCTATGAACTGGGAGACCAGGGTTCGAATCCCCACTCAGCCATGAAGCTGAGTGGGTGACCTCGGGCCAGTCGTTGCCTCTCAGACTAACCTGCCTCACCGGGTTGTTGTGGGGATGATGATGATGATGATGATGATGATGTTACAGGTAGGTAGCCATGTTGCTCTGCCATAGTCAAAACAAAATAAAAAATAAATCCATTGATCTCAGGGCAGTTCACCCTATAAAAATACAAGATAAAAACACAAAATACGTAATAAAACAGGAACAACCTGACCCCACAAACCAATGACCCCTGCTCCCCCAACACCGACACATTTAAAGGGAAAACAAAATAAATAAAAAAATTCCTTCCAGTAGGACCTTAGAGACCAACTAAGTTTGTTCTTGGTATGAGCTTTCGTGTGCATGCACACAAAAGCTCATACCAAGAAGAAACTAAGTTGGTCTCTAAGGTCCTACTGGAAGGATTTTACTTTTATTTTTTGTTTTTAATGATGATGATGATGATAATAATTTATTTATACCCTGCCCATCTGGCTGGGTTTCCCTAGCCACTCTGGGCGGCTCCCAATAGAATATTAAAAAACACTATAAAATTAAAAACACAATAAAACATCAGACATTAAAAACTTACCTAAACAGGGCTGCCTTCAGATATTTTGTAAAAGTCAGGTAGTTTTTTATTTCCTTGACATCTGATGGGAGGGCGTTCCACAGAGCGGGTGCCACTACCGAGAAGGCCCTCTGCCTGGGATTAAATGACCAAGGCAGAACCTTGAGCTCCTTGGATACTCATACAATATATAGATAGATAGACAGATGGATAAGAAAATATATAAGATATATGGTTTGCAATCATTGACTTTGAAAAACAAACAAATCCATAGAGCTACATGGAGGCTGATTTAGACCTGGACTGTGATTGGGTTAGCATTCAACGGTTTCTCCCCGCACTACGTTTGTGGCAAAAATCGCATTTCTGTTTTATTGGCACCAATAGGAATTTATTTCCTGGGGTAAATATCAGTTTGGGTGTATGTGTCTGTTGTCCATTAGACCTATGGGTTGGACTCTGTCTCCAGACCCACACCCACACACCATGATTCCAATTCTATTAAATTCCCCCATTACTATTTTTGTGTAGGATGTATACCTATATCTATCTATATGTATATCTACAAACCAAGCATGTAATGGGATGTGTCATTTTGCTCCCTTGCTCTCGTTTGTTTTAAAGGCTGCTTGCAGATGTAAGGGAAAGAGGCTCTGGAAGCAAACTCACTAGGTATTTATCAAGTGTACCTATTCTTCTCTAGGGATGAATTCAGAGAAAGCGGATTAAAATCAATTTGTAGCCGAAGTCAGTGGTGCACAGCGCTGACAAGCTAGAGGTTATGATGTCAAAATTCCTCCTCCTCATCCCTGCATCCCCTGAGCATATTTGCAACTTGTTTAACATTGATTCCCCCTCCCTTTCCTTTACTTTCTTAGAAAGCGACAAAACACATTCCATTTATTTAATATCAGTTGGAAACCAGGCTTGAAATTATGCTGCCAGTGAAACCCAGCGATGAACTGAAAGTGGCAGCGTGCAGATCCCAAAGATATTTGGGATATTTATACCATGCCCTTCATTATAATACATGCAGTGAAAGCTTATTATAACTTAATACAATAACTTACAGCTTCACTCTCTAAGACATTCTAATGGATTATCATCGTTTCTTCACAGGGAGTATGTTGGCATTTGGACAACGAAAGCCTGGTTGCATAACACACACGTTTTGTAACACAAGGATTTCATAATTCCTGATCATGGCTCATTAGAGAAATACGTGTAAAAGTCTTAGGATGCTGAAGAGTTTTGCATGTAGAGGACTCCCTCATGACACGAACCAATATTCTAATGTGGTTAAGGAGGTTTGGAAGTGTCAGATTAGAGAATGACTTCTGCTTCTGAAGTCAAATGTTGCGGAAGATAAGAAGGAACCCAGCCAGTGTGGTGTAGTGGTTAAGAGCGGTAGACTCGTAATCTGGGGAACCGGGTTCGTGTCTCCGCTCCTCCACATGCAGCTGCTGGGTGACCTTGGGCTAGTCACACTTCTTTGAAGTCTCTCAGCCCCACTCACCTCACAGAGTGTTTGTTGTGGGGGAGGAAGGGAAAGGAAAATGTTAGCCGCTTTGAGACTCCTTCGGGTAGTGAAAAGCGGGATATCAAATCCAAACTCTTCTTCTTCTTCTAAAGGGGTGGTGGGGAACTGTGGCCCTCCAGATGCTGCTGGACTCCAACTCTTCAACACCTGAGATAGCTCAGTTGGTTAGAGCATGGTGACAATAATGCCTAGGTTGCCGGTTCAATCCCCATAAGGGACAGCTGAATATTCCTGCATTGCAGGGGGCTGGACTCAATGAGCCTCAGGGTCCCTTCCAACTCTACGATTCTATGATAATCTGGAGGGCCACAGGTTCCCCATGCCTGGGATAAGAATTTTATTTATTTACTTATTCTGAGCCAGAGCATGGGCAAGAGGGAGGAAGAAAGGAAGGAAGGAAATTTGATGGGGAGAAAGAATTTGTAGTGTTGTCATAGGTCCCAACTACGCCATATATTTAAAGAAGTAACATACCATTTTAAGCAGTCGTGGTTTCCCCACAGAGAATTGGGGGAACTATAGTTTGTTAAGGGTGCTGACAGTTTTTAGGTGATCCCCTATTCCCCTTACACAGCGGCAATTCTCAAAGTGGTTTAATAATAAATCCCTCTTCCGAGAAAACTCATGCAAATTATCACTGTGTGAGGGGAATAAATGTCTCCTTACAACTTTCAGCACCAGTGCTTTTTCCGCCCCCGAAGAGACACAGGGGTATGCATACCCCTAAACATTTTGTGAATCTAAGTTTGGCCTCGTTGAGGGGCAGTATTTCAATATGAGTAGGAAAATGAGAGTACTGTTAAGTTGTGGATGGACACAGCAGACGACACAATGATTTTCAAGCAGCTCTTGTTTATTCTCAGGCTGGAACAGAAGTGAACTGAAGGGCTCAGCAGCCTGCTTGCCGGTATATAGAACTCAGCTACAAGCAACAGTAACAACTTTCTGTAGTTACCCAATCCCCGAACGTCACTTTCAATCCCTCATTTGCATGTGCGGACCTGAGTGAAAACTGCAGCAGAATGAACTATCTACACACACCCCTAGTGGCCTAGGGTGAGAACTTCAATACATAACAAGTACCCCTAAACATTTTTTTTTTAAGAAAAAAGCACTGCTCAGCACTCTTAACAAACTACAGTTCCCTCAATACTTTGTGGGAAGCTACAAGTGGTTTTATAGTGCTTTAAATGTATAGTTAACAATGGAAATGTGAGAACCTTTGTGGACTTCCACTAAACAGCATTCTAACAGTATAGAATATATGATAAACAGAAAATAATTTGCACTCCATGTCTGGAAGCCTTGTGTTCACATTCTGAAGGTTACTGCTGCTCATTTCAGAACTTGGAGACTGGGTGCTATAGTGTTGTTGCCATTGATTGCACACTTGGTTTGTAGCGATACATACTGATTTTGTTGTTGTTCAGTCGTTCAGTCGTGTCCGACTCTTCGTGACCCCATGGACCAGAGCACGCCAGGCACACCTATCCTTCACTGCCTCCCGCAGTTTGGCCAAACTCATGTTAGTAGCTTCGAGATATAGCTATATAGATATAGCTGATAGATATAGCTATATATCCCACACAAATAGTAATGGGGGAAGTTAATAGAATTGGAATCATGGTGTGTGTGGCCATTGATGCTACAGTTCCAGATTTCTTGTATGAAGAATTATTATTGTCATATGAGACAGCTGGGAAATAAAGGAGTCCGGCTAGGAAAACTCCCGTGTAGAATTTAATAAAGCTCCGGGATACAAGTTGGTCTTCATACATCACTGCGCATGCTGATAAAATGGTTGTCAAACACACGTTTCCCATAACTTACAATTACAAACTTCACATAAACCTTAATGGCTGCTTGACGCTGACACTGATTAAGGGAATAAATAATGGCACCTTAATTTAGAGCCAGGTGATTAATAACTTCATTAACCTATCCTGTCATTGCAATTAATGAAGATGCATTGTCCTTGGCCTTCTCACACAAACATCTCCTCATTCTCTTTCCTGTAGTCACTGATCCAAGCCATGTTTCCCCTAAACTCATGCCTGGAATGGCTGACCTTTGTCACCTCTAGCCACCACTCACTTCTTTGGGACAGGTAGGTACAGCTTCTTGGAGAATGTGAGGAGAAGTGGTCCTTTCCTTCATGCTGGAAAAGGAAGTGGCCAACACTAGCTGAAGATGTATGGCTCCTGGGCTATGGCTTAATGGGATCCTCTACTTCACCAAAAGCCCCCTAAGGCAGAATTGTGATGATGAGCTACCTAGATGGGGAACCTGTGGTCTGCTAGATGTTCTGCTGGATGTTGTCAGTCTCCATCTCTCATACTTCCTGACCATTGGAGTGCAACAACACATAGCAGGCCATTGCCTCCCAGCCCTCTGACCTGTTCTTCCATGACTGAAAAATCCAATGCTATTGGGGAAAGTGATCAAAATGGTCAGCTTGTAGCCATTTCCTGGAAGAAGCTAGTTTCTTGGATCCATTGCAGTCCAGGTTTCTTTTCTTTTCTTTTAAAAAATATTTTTATTCATTTTCCACAAATCAAAAAAATAAATAAAATTACAACATATTTACATGAACAAAATTGAAATACGTAATCACATCCAATAACTCAAATAATATTTCTTTTTACACTCCTATCTTTCCTCACTTGTTAACATGGCTTCCTCAATTCCCTCTTTGTTGAATTTCATTGTAATACATCTTTAGCAATCTTCCAAATTCATTGTTAAACTTTAAAATTCCTCTAAATTAACATCCCTTTTGTCATCTTCTATCTTTACTTCCATAATTTTCCATTTTTTACTAATTTCATTATAAACCTAAGCCACAACTTACTTCCAAAATCTTTCCCTTTTTTCAAATATTACAATATTTTTTAAAAAATATACTTTAAATTTAGTCCAATCTTCCTCCACTGTCTCCTCCTTCTGTTTTCGGACTCGTCCAGTCATCTCGGCCAGTTCCATATAGTCCAACATCTTCATTTGCTATTCTTCTATCGTTGGAATGTCCTGTGTTTTCCAATTTTTGGCAAGCAGTAGTCTCACAGTTGTTGTTATATACAAAAAAGAATCTTCTATCTTTTTGGGGCACTTCTTCACCAATTATTCCAAGTAAAAAGGCTTCCGGTTTTTTAATAAATGTATTTTTAAATACCGGTACTTTTTCAATTCATTATATATCTTTTCCCAGAAGTCTTTTACCTTTCAACACGTCCACCACAAATGGTAGAATGTTCCTTCTTTCTCTTTACATTTCCAACATTTATTATCATATGTATGATACATTTTAGCTAATTTTACAGGTGTTAAGTACCATCTATACATCATTTTCATCATATTTTCTTCCAACACATAGCGTGCAGTAAACATAACACCCTCCTTCCACAGCCTTTCCCAATCCTTTAACATTATGTTGTGCCCTATATCTTTTGCCTAGTCAATCATCACTGTTTTCACCATTTCATCTTTCATAGGCCACTCCAGCAACAAATTATACATCTTAGATAAATTTTTGCTATTCGTACCCAACAACTCCGTTTCTAGCTTGTATTTTTCTATAGTAAAACCATTTTTCCTATCTTGTTTAAACATTTCATTTATCTGATAATATTGCAACCAGTAATTCAATTTGTCATAGGATTTTAACTTAAATCCGTCTTCTTTCTCCTCCAATAAGTCCACATATTTTAACCATTTACTCTCCATATTTGACTTTTTCCTAGCTTTAGCCTCCAGAGGTGATAGCCACCTAGGTGTTTTTCATTCTAAAAGATCTTTATATCTTATTCACACATTATACAAAGATTTTCTGATTATATGGTTCTTAAAACCTTTATGAACTGTTATCTTGTCATACCGTAAGTATGCATGCCATCCATATACATTGTCAAAACCTTCCAAATCTAGTATATCTGTGTTCTCTAACATAATCCAATCCAAAACAAAATAAAAAATAAAAACAATTCCTTCCAGTAGCACCTTAGAGACCAACTAAGTTTTTTCTTGGTATGAGGTTTCGTGTACATGCAAACTTCTTCAATCCTTTATCCAACAAAATGCAGCTCATTGCAGTCCAGGTTTCAAAGCAGATTCCAAGACAGAAATTACTTTGTCGGCTGTGTGCTTCCAGTAACAAAGCCTTCTCTGTCCTCCACAGAAATATGAATTTTAAAACCTTGACTATTTTGGGATGGAGGCTGAAGAATGGATGAGTTTGCTTCTTCTAACTCCCTCTGTTTAATCTCCTACACTTCTGACTGCCTGATTTCTATTCATGGCAATCTGGAAGGTACATACATGAGTGAAAAATGCTCTTTAGATGCTGTTCTCTGTCTCTGAAATCACATGGTGATCTTTCTGTGTAGAGCTTATCCACACTTGTCTTTCCTCCACTTTTCCCAGGCATGGCCCACAATTTAGAGATCTGCCTCCGAGCACCTTTTACTTTGCTCTGAAGCTTTCCCCGTGAAAAACCCGCTCTTTAAAGCTCAGTCGGTGCAAATGGCAATCTGTGGGGAGACAAAATTGACATTTGCTCTGATTCAGCTTGGAGCTAATAAAAATATTTTTTTTAAAAAAATGCTTGGACACAGAGCATTAAAGCATGGACCTTTGCCTGGAAAGAGTGGGGCAAAAGGTAAGTGTAGATAAGCCCTCACTCTGGTCTAAGTCTTTGACCCACGTATATTTGGAGCCCTGAAAATCCTAGCAGCAGCACTGCTTGCCACGGTTCCTGGTATCTTTCCTAGAAGTAAGCCTCACTTAACTCAAAGAAACATGTGCCTTCTGAGTAGACATGATGCACAGGATCACACACCCTTTCTTGGGTGGGTGGCTTTGAAGGAGTTAATTAGCTAACCTGTATATATTTACCTGAATGTATTGTTAGTCCAGAAGTATAAAATAACTCTTTAAGCTTTTCTTTATGAAACCTCTCTGTAAAGCTGTAAACTTTGATCTGCATTGCACTTCTTTCTGGCAAGCTATGACTAAGAGTCTGGAGATAACAGTAGAAGGTCGACCTTGCACAGAGAGGAACTGTCCTTGCACAGAGAGGAATTGTTTAGGTCAGAGACAGATAGGATGGCCTTGCTGGAGTGCGCATGAACCAACTCAGGGCTAAATGTCCTTTTGCCTTATATGTACAACAGGAAATGTACAACAGGAAATGTGCCTTATATGGACAAGAGGAAGATTCCTGGGATGGGAAGATGAGCCAGGGAACTGTCTATAAGAACTGTCTGAAAATTGACTTTTTTGTACTTGCTTGGCTGTCTGAACACCGCAAGTGCCTCTGCATGCAGAGAAATAAATCTTTCTCTCTCTGAAGGCAGCAGCCTCAGGTGTCTTTTCTGCTTCCATGTTTTCTCACCGAGCGCAACCGTGGGAACCCGTAGGGGCAAATAAGGCTCCAGCTTTGCGGTTGCGCCCTGGGCCTTCCCTCAGGAACCGGCCTATTGCAGGCCAGATCACCTTCCTGCCGCCAAATCAGCCAATGGCAGTGGGATCAACCAACCCATTGCGACCCTTGGAGCCATGCCCAGGGGAAATGTAAATGCCTGGTCTGCGGGGCCTTTCGGCCTCTCTCTCACTGTGCCGGTTCTCTCACCCACCCACCCTCAGATTAGGGTTGTGGTTTTTTTTTATTATTATTTACAGAGGATATGACCTTGCTATGGACAATGTCTGTCGCCTATTTTCAGGGCCAGGCAGGATTTTTTCCCATTGTGGCAAATTGGCACTGCCATTTGGGTTTTTGCCTATCTCATAGCAATTGTCACAACTCTGTAAGGTGGATAGGCATTGGGTTAGCCTAGTTTTGGTTGGAGGGGAGGTTATAAGATTTCTTTATTGTCATTGTACAAGTACAAGCATAACGTTGTACAAGTGCAATGAAATTGGATGCCATCCCATAAAAACAAAACAAAAAGCAGCACACACAAAAACACATTTGTCAGCCACACATGCACATACATACACACCCATCACAACTCTCCAAGGTCATATTATCTGGTTACAGCATTTAAGATGGTTATAGCTCTTGGGTAGAAACCATTCTTCAATCTATTTGTTCTTGATCTAATTGTTCTATATCTCTTGCCCAAAGGCAGTGGTGGAAAAAGACTATATCCCGGATGAGATGGATCCTGTAAAATATTGTTTACTTTTTTAAGGCAACAGGAACTGTATAGTTCTTCCAAAGATGGGAGAGGATGACCAATAATTTTTCGGGCTGTGGTTGTGACCTTCTGTAGTACCTGCCTCTCCCTGGCTGTGCAGCTGGAATACCAAGCACAAATACAGTATGTAAGAATGCTTTCTATGGAGCCTCGGTAGAATGACACCTGCAGTCTCTCACTCAGATTGTTCTTCTTTAACAGTCTGGGGAAGTAAATTCTCTGATGGGCCTTCTTTACCAGAGCAGTAGTATTTGTGCTCCAAGTCATACCTTGCTCGATAATCACTGCCAAAAACTTAAATACTGCCACCCTCTCCACCTGGTCCTCGCCAATATACAGGGGCTGAATATCCGCCTTTTTTCCCTGTAATCCACCACCAGTTCCTTGGTCTTGGCAGTATTAAGAGCCAGATTATTTTCTGTACACCAAACACAGAGCCACTCCACCTTGTCCCCACCACAGTAGTGTCATCAGCAAACTTGATGATTTTGTTGCTGGAATAGATGGCTGTGCAGTCATACGTATAGAGGGTATAGAGCAGGGGACTCAACACACAACCCCAACCCTGTGTGAGCCGGTGTTAAGGCTAAGGGCTGTGGACATATGTGACCCTACTCTAACCCTCTGAGAACAATCTGACAAAAAGTTCAAAACCTCTGCCTGCCCCTCCATGGGTTAGGATCTGTGAGGAGTGGCTCCTCTCTGATGCCCAGACAGGGGCTAGGGCTATACCACTCCTCCAATGGGAACCACTTAGGGGACACCCCAATTTGACATAGGGTATGCGTTTCTCAGTTTATCTCAAACTACAGATCCTAGATAAGGGACAGCCAAAGTGGTGTCTTTAGACGTTGTTGGACTACAGCTTCTACAGTCCCTAACCCAATGGCTGTGTTGGCTAGGGCAGATGAGTAGGGACTCAGCTATACAGCTCCAAAAAATGTTTTAAATGTGTTGTAAAGTGCAATATACAAATGTGACACTAGATGACAATAGTGAGCTATGCCAAATTCAATGAATTTTTCAAAACATTTTAAAGCATTTTCACAGTGTGTGTGTGTGTGTGTGTGTGTGTGTGTGTGTGTAGATTCCACCTAGGTAGAGGAAAACAAGTTTGCGCAAATATCCTTATGATCTACAAAGTATGTCCCACTGAGTGAGGTGTCTTTCCCCATCCCCCATCCCAGTGCTTGGGCTATGGTTGGCAATGGATATTGAGCAGTCATCGCTGAGAGAAGATTAATATATTCAAACAGCAATTTTCAGATTTTGGATAAACACAAGTCCCTTGGTGAGGCACGAAATATCTTTACACCTCCCATTTCAGATAGGCATTCATCTGTCTCTGAAGCATTATTTTAAAGCTCTGAGTGAAACAATATTTTGGTATGTTTCCTAACAATAGACCCTTTGGGGTTTGTGTCTAAATTAAGCAACCCAACAATTTCCTAAGCAGGGCATATGGAGCTAAGCTCCTTACCTCTTTATGAGTTTGCAAGGGATTTGTGAATGAGGTTCTTAAATGATACTTTGTCTTGAAAATATAGACAGGAAGACTGTAAAGGAAGTAAATTTTTGTAGGCCAAAGACTTCCTAGAAGTCTAAATTAAGTTAAAATTGATAAAGATTGAGACCCTACATATTCATAACCAATTTGTTTGCATATCATAACCCTGTTATGTCTCTGATGGTATACCTCTGGGGTTAACAAACATTGTCTGTGTTTGCATGTCATGGTAAATCACAGCTGAATGAACAGTTGGCTCCCATTTCACTGGTCTCCAAATCCAGGTGGGAACAGCAAACTAAAATTTATAGTAAAGCAAATCACGATCTCTGGTTCAGATGTCTTGCTAAGCCAGAAATCGTGGTTTGTTGCTGCTGCTCTTGTTATGCGAGGAGTGAAGCTGAAGTAATCTCCACGTTCAAGGGAAACAATTAACTATGGTTTACTGCAATGTGCAAGCACAACCATTGTGACTGTGTACACAATAAAGCAATATAATAGCTCAAAGGTAGGCATTGGTGCAAGCCATAGTTATGACTCTTGTAGTTATTTTGATTGCACAAAGAGGTGTGTTATCCTTACGAAGTGATCTATAACTAGGGATCAAGGTAAAGCCATCAGACAACAACTCTGCTGCCGATTCAGATTCACTGCAAGCACAGTTACACTCATCTTGCTGAGCTAGAAGCATTACAGGTATGTGAATTATTCTTTATGGTAACAAAACCTGCCAACTCTGGCTTTATTCACAGGTATGGTGTGGTGTGTGCCCTCTCTAGCATTTGGAGTGAGCACTAACTGAAATACTACTACTAATAGAAACATCAGACAGAATTCTCCAAAATTCAATTCAAGTCATGTTCCAACATTGGTCCCCATAGCATAAATACAAGGAAAATGGCAGATTTGATCCAGGTCAGTAAACGGAACAAGGATTTGATTGCCATGCATGAGTAGATTTCATAATGACATGCTCTGTGCCTTTTTGGTGCACCTTATTCTCTGAAATAGACTAGGATTTGAACAGGAGCCGAAGCGGGGGGGGGGGGGGGGGAGTATAGAGTTTTCTGCTGCCTACCATTAGCTGGCTTCCGGCAGCTTCCTTATTTTTTTAAGACAACTGGAGTGCTCATTACAAACCAATGATTAGTGATTTCGAACCAGAGCGAAGCTTGGGAGTTTCACTGTACCTCCAATTTGTGTCACAAATCCTTAGCCCAACACTTTTCTTTTCATTAACAAGCATGTTTTTCATGTTGTTCCCATCCAAGTGGCAGCCTTCACTTTCCCTGTTTCAATTCAGATTTTCCCGATCCACAGATAATACAGTAAGGAAGAATAAACCAACATTTAAAAAATCACATATTGCCCCTCTGTGAACATACAGAAGCACAATGTGTGGCTGCTAGTTGTCCCTTCTTTAAGTGTGGTGCTGATTGCTGGCTACCATCTATCGATCACCATGCCCATTGGGGAGGCAGCAGCATTTTTTATTTTTAAACATAACCAGCCGTTTTGTGCAAAATGTGTAAATCAGAAAGGTAATAATTAGCTGAGCACAGGTGCAGATGCCCAAAATGGAGCTTAGGTTTCTCGATCTCTGGGAGCAGGAGCTATTAATAGGGTCTCGCACAGCACAGACAGGTAAAGTTTAATCATGTAACACAGAGCTTTCCAAACTGTGTGTCACAACACGTTAGTGTGTCAGCTGCAGTGTGTAGGTGTGTCGCACGAACGCTCCTCGCGTTCCTCCCGGGGCTGGAAAGGGGTTAGTTTAACCTCTGGTTTGCTAGTAAAACTGAACTGAACTGTGTTGCGAAATGATGCATGTCTAAAAAGTGTGTCACCAACATGAAAAGTTTGGAAAGCTCTGGTGTAAAATGTTATTGCCGTGGACGACAGTCCTAAATCATCTACAGGGGGGGGGGGAGAAATCCCAGTCTTCCAGCAACACTGTTTTTGGAAGCATTTTGCCAGGGGAGGTCTCCACAAGCCCAAAATTAAGGGGGGGGGAATTCTGCTGGTGAAAAAGATGCTGCAGCTCAAGGCGGTGTTGCAAAGATTCCTCATTGCTTTGATTCATTTATTTAGGTGTGGCTGGGATTTCATATAGAAACACCGACTTGATTTTAAAATGGGCAGACTTGTCGTTTGAAGCCTGGAACTGAGGTTCTAAAAGGGCGCTTAGACAAGACTCTCGGTTCAACCGACCCTCTTTCCCCTCCCCACTCCAGCCACCGCTGCCTTCTTCCCTTGCCAGTTTTCTACAAGCCAGCTCATTAAGTTTCACCTTGTTTTCCCAATGCAGCAGCAGCAGCAATAAGGAATGCATCTGCCTGCATGTATCAGTGTCTGAAGAATTCAAAACATGTCATTGGCTGATATATATATATATATAAAACCCAGAACCTTCCAGACTCTTTAGGAGCAGAAGCTCTAGGAATAGCAAGAATCTGTTTTAATATTCAGGGTGCATATTTCTAAACAAATCAGGGTGATTATTGGGGGGCGGGGGAGGGGAAATAAAATAAAATAAACTCACATGCTACCCATATGTTCCACTGCAATTTGTTAAGTCCCCCCTGGCTATCTTCTATTAATATCCAGCCAGGGGCTTAGCTTGGACAGTCTGTCCCTACCAATGACATTCATATCCATCCATTAGCATGTTCCCAGGGTAACCAATCACATTTCCCCACATGCCACTTGAATTTTCTGTGACATTCCAGCTCCTAATGAGAGCTTCAAACACCTTGCTATTTAGGTCGCAAGGCAGAGGGAAGCTATCCAGCAAACAAATACTTTTCTCATTCGTTCGAACAGGGCTTGTGCAGGAGAGTTTCCATGTGCCATTCTTATTTCTAGGACATACTCATGCCCAATGTCAGGTTGCCTCTTTCGCCGGCTTTCCACCTGGCTCTCTGGATTACTAGTTTGGCTAATCCATGAAATGGATGCGCTTTATAAAGAGACTTAATGACACAACGTAACGCTCGTGCACGAGCACCAGTGCATAGCTGTCAAGTTTTGGATTTGAAAATAAGGGATCAGCAGCCTCACCTATCCCGGGGACAGTCACATGGCAGTGGTGGGCGGAGCCAGAAGCAAAAGTGGGCGGCACTGATGTGAACGCGCGCAGTAGGCTTACTGTATTTTGGAAACGCTGCCCGTGGGCTACGATGCCTGTAAGTGTGGGAAATGCTCCCGCCAGCAGGGAGAGGGAGAGGAGCTGCTTCCTTTGAAAAAACGGGAAAATAAAGAGATATAAAAAATAAGGGATAGCAGCGGGAAACTGCTTGAAATAAGGGAGATTCCCGGGGAAAACGGGATACTTGACAGCACTGCACCAGTGTTTCCTTTGCCTGCATCAATATTTTCAGAGAGAAACAGATTACGCCTCTTCTGATTAGTCGCCCAGGAGACCAAAGGTAAACTGGAAGATTGTCAGTTTGATCAAGTTCATCTAGAGAAGTCCCTCCTCAAACAGGAGCTCAGCATTGTGGAAAACATGGTGGCAATCCTTTCTCACACCGATGTCATGCTGAATTAATCAAATAATTCAAAGGCACCTAATTTCAGGTTACCAGATTTATTTTCAATGAATCCAAGGACACTTTTCAACTTCCTTTTTTAAATATTTTTTATTCAATTTCAACAAATAAAAAAGGATTACAAAATACTTACATTAACAGAGTTAATATGCCTCATCACAATTTATAACACAAATAAAAGTTTAACTTTCCTAACCTTCCTCACATGTTTACATGGCTTCCTCGAATCCCTCTTTGTTGAATTTCATTATATTGCATCTTTAGCAGTTTTCCAACTTCATTATTAAGCTTTAAAAGTCCTAACCTTCTTTTTAACATCATATAATTTTTATTACCCTAATTTCCAATTTTACTATTTTCATTTTAAACCTTAGCCACAATTTACTTCCAAAACCTTTCCAATTTTCAAATATTACAATATTTTGTAAAAAATATACAGTGGTGCAAGACAAAGAATGCAGTCCTTAGCTCCATAGTGACGTTGCTCACTCTAAACTCCTCCCCTTCCTTCCACAGCAACAGTCCGTGGCTCTACGGGGGGGGACCTCAGGAGTCAAATGCCGTTGAGCCCTTTGCTTTTGAAATCTAAGTGGGTGGCAAATACCCGGCGGTGAGGGTGGAGCTTCTATGCTTTCCAAGGACGTCTCTGCTGGCAGATCTCCAGCTCCCCCGCCTTCTCTTAACACCTCATAACTTGGCAGCTTTGAGTTCTGCTGCAATTCCATCCTGCCTCCCTCATCTCTTAAAACTATTGGAGAACGGGGGTATCCCCCCACTCCCCCTCCTCCTCCGAGGTAAGCAAAGGAGAAGGAGGGGGCGATGCCCAGCCCTCCTCTTCAGTCCAGTCCCTGACACCATGCCACGGCTGCTGCCCTGCCAGCTGTATACTGATTTTGGAAGGCTTCGGGGCAGTGTTGGCTGTGTCGGCTGGCCAGGCTTCCCTCTACATCGCCAGGCAGGTGGCACAGCACATGCCCACTTGGCTCCAATCAGCAGGGATCACTCTGGCAGCTTGCCTCGCCCCCCCCCCCCCCACGGGGTGCCCGCACACCCCAAGTGCCAGCAAAAAACACTCTGCCACTGATCCTCACACATGTGTAGTTTAATGGGCACAAAAAGTATGAGACAGACTGCAGAGCAGAAGCTCCCCCCCCCCCCCCCGTGCCCTGTACCAATTGCTAAAAAATAATAATATTTTTATTAAAGATTCTTGGGTTGCAAAAGTACATACATTGTCTCTGTTTTCAGATCATGGAGTCCTTTCTACAGATGAGTTCTATTTGATGTGAGACATTGATGTTGTAAGACAGGCACAGGCAAACTCTGGCCCTCCAAATGTTTGGGACTACAATTCCCATCATGCCTAGCTAACAGGACCAGTGGTCAGGGATGATGGGGATTGTAGTCCCAAACATCTGGAGGGCCAGAGTTTGCCTATGCCTGTTGTAAGAAAATGAAGTTTACTACTTCCTCAGTGCCCCTTGCTCTCCCTCCCCACCTCTCTTCTTCTCCCTCAACCTTGTTGTTGTTGTTTAGTCGTTTAGTCATGTCCGACTCTTCGTGACCCCATGGACCAGAGCACGCCAAGCACTCCTGTCTTCCACTGCATCCCGCAGTTTGGTCAGAATCATGCTAGTAGCTTCGAGAACACTGTCCAACCATCTTGTCCTCTGTTGTCCCCTTCTCCTTGTGCCCTCCATCTTTCCCAACATCAGGGTCTTTTCCAGGGAGTCTTCTCATCTCATGAGGTGGCCAAAGTATTGGAGCCTCAGCTTCAGGATCTGTCCTTCCAGTGAGCCCCTCAACCTTACACTGTATCAAACTCCCCTCATATTCACCTGGCATGTGGCCTGGAGGGCTGGTATCTTAGAAAGAGGAGGCCAGATTTATCTTGGGGTGGTGAGAATAGTCCTGTGGAATGAGGCCATAGATACTGAAGGGGACAAGAAGGCAGTCTTGGGAAGCAGCTGCGTCAAGAAGGAGCAGCACGAAGCAAGCTCGGATCTCTCTACAGGGTGCTTCAGGATGTGTACCCTTTGTTCTTCTTGTGAATTCAAAATAATTAACCTCAATGCATAATTGTAATTGCTACTGATCAAAGGCCAGCTCTTTCAAAAAATATGTATGAGAGGCTCGGGTGTATCCAACTCCACAAATGAGCTTTAAACGGCACAATTCCCACTTATATTAATTGGAGTCATGCCGCTAAATCTTCGTACATCACAGAGACTGCTATTTACCATCTAAAATTAGAAGGGAACATACAGTTAATGAATATTTCCTCTCGCGCTATCTGTTACATAGAGGGGAAGCGGGGAAAACAGAGGCAGGGCATCTGTTCTTTCTCAGCTGGACTTTGCTGTTGCCGAGCACTTTTTCTAAGATGTGCGACGACTCATTAGGTGCTTACACATTGATCCTACAAGGGAACACGTGCATATGAAATCATCAACAGAGACTCTCTTCAAAGTTCGCTTTAAGAAATATACCCGACACCAGGGATGGGGAAGCTGCTATCTCTGGGTGTGGTTGGAGTCCAATATGCATCAGCCCACATGGCCAAAGGTCAGGAATAATGAGAGCTTTGTCCAAAAATATCGGGAAGGCCACATTTTCCTCATCACTGCCACACACACACACCAGTGGATTCAGAATTTTAACTAGAGAGACATGGTTGTTGGCTTATTGTGGCTTGTTGTTCATGAGTAGCGCCAGGTGCATGTTGCCTCACTCCTTCCTGAAACAAACAGGAAAAATAGTAATAATAATTTATTACTTATACCCCGCCCATCTGGCCGGGCCTCCCCAGCCCCTCTGGGCAGCTTCCAACAGGATATTAAAAGCACAATAAAACATCAAACATTAAAAACTTCCCTAATGAGGGCTGCCTTCAGATGTCTTCCAAAAGTCGGATAGTTGTTTATTTCTTTGACATCTGATGGGAGGGTGTTCCACAGGTCAGGTGCCACCACCAAGAAGGCCCTCTGCCTAGTTCCCTGTAACCTCACTTCTCGCAGTGAGGGAACCACCAGAAGGCCCTCGGAGCTGGACCTCAGTGTCCAGGCAGAACGATGGGGGTGGAGATGCTCCTTCAGGTATACTGAGCAGAGGTCGTTTAGGGCTTTAAAGGTGAGCACCAACACTTTGAATTGTGCTCAGAAACATACTGGAAAAACGCATACCAAGAAGTCACAATTAAACATAGCTTCTTGATAAGTGGAGTCATGGTTTGTTTCTCCCTGACAAGCTAGGATTGCTAGCAAGCCTTAAAGCATGGCTTGCTGTTGGTTTACCAACTGCAGCTTGCTAGAGTCCTGGCTCTTCAGTCACATTGAGAAGCCAGGCTTACAGGTTTGTTACTTCTCTTACACTAGGGGAGGGATGCAGTGGGAACCATCAGGCAGCAGGTAGCAACCAGGGCTGACTTAACCATATGTGGCGCCAGTGTGCAAAGATCTGTCCCCCCCCCGCCCGCCCCAGGTTGCCCAGTCCCAGGCATGCAGGAAGGCATAATTGCCTGCCTGCCTCAGTATCTCTCTGGCTTGGTCACCCCCATACTCGCGGCGCAGAGCCGCCTGCAGCAGAAGAGCCCTCTGCGATGCTCCGACTGACGGATGGGCTCTTCCCCGACTCAACTCTCGGGCCCCGGACTCTCACTCTGGTGCCCCTGAAAGCCTGGTGCCCCACACCCCTAGTGCCCTGGTAAGATGGCCCTGGTAGCAGCAACCCCATTGGGGTCTCAGTGACAAGTGCCATAGAATCGATAGAACCAAGGGAGACCTGCTCATGGTTGCATTTATATTACTAATTCATCCTCTTCAACATTTCTCTGGTGAAAATATGGACATCCTATGTCATCCCCTCCTGAAGAAGAAGAAGAAGAAGAAGAAGAAGAAGAAGAAGAAGAAGAAGAAGAGTTTGGATTTGATATCCCGCTTTTCACTACCCGAAGGAGTCTCAAAGCGGCAAACATTCTCCTTTCCCTTCCTCCCCCACAGCAAACACTCTGTGAGGTGAGTGGGGCTGAGAGACTTCAGAGAAGTGTGACTAGCCCAAGGTCACCCAGCAGCTGCATGTGGAGGAGCGGAGACGCGAACCCGGTTCCCCAGACTACAAGTCTACCACTCTTAACCACTACACCACACTGGCTCTCCTGCATATCTCCCGATGAAAATAGGGACATCCTATTCACCCCCTCCAAGATTTCTCCAGTTAAGGAAAAGCGGGACATTCCAGGATCAAATCAGAAAATGGGACAGCTTCTGTAAAACCGGGACATTTGGAGGGTCTGCTAATTGTTCTGGCCCCAGAGTGGCGGGGGCAACCCAGTCAGATGGGTGGAGTACAAATATATTAGTCTCAATTAGGACTGGTGACAGCAGGGGAAGCAGGCAGGCAGGTAAACAGTAGACAGAGACAGAGCCAATGACAGGGTACACCCAAGTAATTCTAGGATGAAGTGGACAGACTGTGCTGCTCCGTAAACTCGTATGAAAGAAGGCAGGCAGGTGGCGCTGGCTGAGGGCAGACTGAGGCCATTGCAGTGATGCCCCATATACCCCAATGAAGATCACAAGTGATACTCAGTGTATCAAATGTTTTGCCCCCCACCTTTTGTGTGGTGTAGTGATTAAGAGCGGTAGACCCGTAATCTGGGGAACCGGGTTCGCGTCTCCGCTCCTCCACATGCAGCTGCTGGGTGACCTTGGGCTAGTCACACTTCTTTGAAGTCTCTCAGCCCCACTCACCTCACAGAGTGTTTGTTGTGCGGGAGGAAGGGAAAGGAGAATGTTAGCCACTTTGAGACTCCTTCGGGAAGTGATAAAGCATGATATCAAATCCAAACTCTTCTTCTTATTCTTTAATAGTAATGAAAATATATCGACAATTGGGGACACTTGGCAACCATGGCATGCTTTTTAGCAGATTTATTTTGTGAAGGTGGATTTCTTTTTTCAAAGAATCCCTACAAAGCGTAGGTGAAAATAGTTTTTTTGGGGGGGGGGCATCTTGATTCCATATCTCCTCCAGTTCCATTTGCCCAAGAACCTTATATTTCAAGTGTCCTCCCACTTCAGAAGAGGTGCCTGAAATAACACTTTTTAAGCTTCACTACATGATGAAGCTTCATAGAGCTGCTCTGACACTGCAGAGATCAAACCTGTACTGCTCATATTAGAACACCCTTCTTTCAATGCATGCATTTTATTGGGGGACCCCCCACTCCACCCCCGTGGAGTATAGATTGCTTGGCAAAAAAAAAAAAATGTTTCCCACAACCTACATAATTTGAGATTAAGAGAATCATTCATTGGATAAGATCTTAAGTTTTGATGTAACCGTCATCTACAGAACTTGTAATGTGCCCTACGTAGAACTCCTTGGCATAGGATTGAATAGAGGCTGGTACTGTGCCCTACACTGTCAAAATGAGGTCCATTATCACATGTATAATAAGATAAACTACACTGACAATGACTCGCGTGAGTTATTAAGATGTTAGATCTTCATCGACTGGCATGCAATTAGCCCTGCCTCCAGGCATTTATGGAAAACTACAGTACAACTGTGCCTCGTATAATAATTACTGCTGGTTGTGTCTCCTGGAAATATGTAATACTAATGAGGGTTAGGATACTCGCTCATTAAAACCAAAGAAACATAATTCTTGTTCTGTCCTCCACAATTTCTGCACTTCTGGGTTCCTGGCAGAGGGTGACAAGTACAGCTAGGTTCCCACCCCCCCACCAACCTGACACTCCAGCGTAATTGCTTTCTTTTTGTAATGACACAGAAGAAGGGTTTTTGAAATTACACAAGATGTTGGCGAAAGTGCAATGGATTGCCCCCCCACCCCACCCCACGAAGGGTCTGCCTCTGTATTGCAAATAAAGACTGGAGCTCCAGTAGGTTCTTCTCTGGGAAATATCTTTTGAGCTTGCCATTCTTCGGCCCAGAAGGCTCCTGTTCTCTTTTTGCACCCATGCATTCTAACACCTGAAATATTTATATGCATGCAGCCATACGCTAATTTTCAAGTGTAGGGAGCGTCAGGGGGTCCATAGCCCCAGCTGCACAATTTTGAGGGGCTGCCCCCCATGAAGGAATCCCCATCCCACCTTGCCTGCCACTCAGAGCCTGGTCTGGCCTCGACTCCGTGTCCCCCCCCCCTTGATGAATGGCCATGTGAGGGATCCTATTCCCTCCCCCTTCAATTCTTCCCCAACAGTGACTCTCCCTAAGTTTCACTGACAACAAGGATGAATCCTTCAGTGTTCATATGGGAGTTGTCTCTGGGGTACCTCAGGGCTCTGCGGTTGAAAACCTTTTGCCACCTATAGGATCTCCCTACCAGGGTTCCCAACTACTGCAGTTTGCCTTCCCTTTAGGCAAATAAGTGGCACACTTGGCTTCACTGTCCAGCCCTCTGTATGACAGGAGAATAAGCAAACAGTTTCCTCTTCCCCAGGAAAGCTTTGTTCTCTCCTCTTAGTCACACCTCTTAAGGTACTGATACACTGCCAGAGTCAACGAACGTTTAAGCACATTTAACTTTATTAGGTAACTAGAAAACATGGATGTCTCGGGTTATTACTGGTACAAATCTTCTCATGTAATTCAGCTTAGTTATAATATTTCCTGCATCCCTTTAGCAATGGTAATGACCTTTCCTCCCATTCCCCAAAGCCTAACCTCCCATTTTCTCTCTCTAAACCTCCATCCCCAACTGCCAAACCCCCAACTGCCTTTCAAGGCTGTTCCCCCTCCTTTTAGAATGCCAACTAGCTCCGCCTCCCAGGGAACACCTACCTAACATGGGAGTGATAGGTTAACCCATGATGAACCTGAATCATCAGCAGGCATTATTCCGCCACAGGCCACCCAGCTAGTGTTGGGGATACTGACCCGCCCAGGGCTGTGTCAGGTGCAACAGGGCCCTGCTTGGCTCTGGCAGCAAGGGCAGGGCTCGCATGGTGGGTTCTGTTCCCCCTCCAGGCCCCACCCCTGCCATACCCTCAAAGATTTCTCTGATGCATCCCAGATTTAGAAATGTAAGCTTGTTTTTAGCTTTCATTACAGCAGCAGACCCTCCAATGTTTTCCGATGGAAACAGAAAGGTCCCCTCCAACATTTCTCCGATGAAAATAGGAATGTCCTAAGGAAAAGTGGGATCAAACTGGGATCGAACCAGAATCCAGGACGGCTTATGTGATCCAGGACTGTCCTTGGAAAATAGGGACACTAGGAGGGGAGGGTCTGCCCTGCCTGGCACAAGTGTGTGTACACACTAGTGAAGTGCCTGAGATGAATGCATGGCTATGACCCATGAGGAATGATCACATGACTGCAGATTGCAGCAGTTTCATAATTTCTGGTTATGAGGGGATAAATCCGACAATCACGCGGATATATAATATTGTACCTATCCACCCTTCTAGAGCTGCAAAGACCCAGATCAACGCTAGGAGCTTCTGAATACATAGTACTGGGCTCTTGCACACCCACCCAAAAGAAAGACAGACAGAAAAAAGAAATATCCCCTAATATATAGGGCTAATGGAACACTTTCCCCTTCCAGCTCCCTCTACTCCCCTGAAGAGAGAGAGAGAGAGAGAGAGAGAGCACACATATATAAGGAAAAGAAAGTAGTGTGTTTCTATAGTTTTTCTAATGAATTTCAGCTGTCATCCACAAAGGACATAGCATTGATGCATACTAGTGTTTCTTTATGGGGAAAGTGGTTTTAAGTTACTTCAAATATAAAGTGCATAAGTGGGCCTTCAAGAGCAATAGCTCTTCGCTAATTGAGGCCCCTTGTGCTTGGTGCTATATCTGTACAAAGAACTTTATGGAGTTTTACTCATATCCTTATGTATATTAATTATTGTACTGTGGTTCCCCCGCCTTCAGTGGAGGTTTTGGGGTGTGTGTTGTGTGTTGTTTTTACATGCTTGTAATGAGATGGTCTCGCGAAACGAAGGGAAAACTCTCCATCTGCGTGAGACGGCTTGTGCAACATTTCAAATTGTCCTGATTGGAGTCTGTTTTCCTTGCTTCATTCCTGGAACAGCGTGAAATCGCATTAAATTTACAATGGCATCAAAGTTGGGATGGCGAATCAGTGCTGGCTACTTGGGAACACCATTCAAAATAGAGATAATGCGGCTGCAGACTGACAAGTTTCCAACTCCTGAAATCCACCTGTCAGCTAAATTATACATCTTAATCTTTTCTGCATTGTAACGTAGCTTTTGAAGCTTGTTCTGATGTGTATTACCAACAGACCGAGCCTGTGTGAAGGGAATGAAGCCCATTTGTATACTGTTATACGAGGATGAATCCTGAAAAATCAATACAGTGGTACCTCGGGTTAAGTACGCTTCAGGTTAAGTACGCCTCAGGTTAAGAACTCCGCTTAAGAACAGAAATCGTGCTCTGACAGTGCAGCAGCAGGAGGTCCCATTAGCTAAAGTGGTGCTTCAGGTTAAGTACGCTTCAGGTTAAGAACGGACCTCCGGAACAAATTAAGTACTTAACCCAAGGTACCACTGTAATGTACTGAATGTAATGTAATGTCCGTAGTAATGTACGGAAGTGAGAGCTGGACCATCAAGAAGGCTGATCGCCGAAGAATTGATGCTTTTGAATTATGGTGCTGGAGGAGACTCTTGAGAGTCCCATGGACTGCAAGAAGATCAAACATATCCATTCTCAAGGAAATCGGCCCTGAGTGTTCACTAGAAGGACAGATCCTGAAGTTGAGGCTCCAGTACTTTGGCCACCTCATGAGAAGAGAAGACTCCCTGGAAAAGACCCTGATGTTGGGAAAGATGGAGGGCACAAGGAGAAGGGGATGACAGAGGATGAGATGGTTGGACAGTGTTCTCGAAGCTACTAACATGAGTTTGGCCAAACTGCGGGAGGCAGTGAAGGATAGGCGTGCCTGGCGTGCTCTGGTCCATGGGGTCACGAAGAGTCGGACACGACTGAACGACTGAACAACAACACCACTATTATATATATATATATATATATATATATATATATATATATATATATGGGTCTGGTGACTTCTGTTTCAGTGTATCTGAAGAAGCGTGCATGCACACCAAAGCTCATACTAAGAACAAACTTAGTTGGTCTCTAAGGTGCTACTGGAAGGATTTTTTTGAATTTTTTGATTTTATATTTTGTTTTGGTTTTAGGATGACTATGCTTAGCCAATGCCACCTGATTTCTGAATGAGGGGATATTGGTATGCACATGGCTGTTCTCTGCAAATATTCTTACTATGTAGAATCATAATCTAAGCCACTTTCTTCACTGATGATCCCAAGGCCAGAGGGTTATTGCTTGTCATAGATAACAACAACTTAGCTTGTTAGCGCAAGATAACTGTTAGTGCCACCATGTCAGAACATGTGGAATTGCCGCGATCTGTCAGTGTGCGATCATTCGCCATGCATCACTGCTGTTTCCCGTCTCAGCCTCTGGTACTTAACTAGCAACGGGCACTAAATAAAGTTGCCAGATCTTGACCCAGAAAATATAAATGAGCCCCAACCTCCAAAAGTGTACAGAAGTGAATGAGCTCCTCCAGCTAAATTTCTGCGCGCAAGTCAACAGGCAGCCCCACAGTATAACAGAGCGGAAATGACAGCGCAGAAAACCCCAAATCTAACTAGTAAGGTAACTTTTTCAAATAGCCAATCTGAATAGTTAGTACAATGGCGGTCTCATGAGTTACCTAACTAGGAACTCACTGTAGCCCCTCACACGAGAGCCAGTGTGGTGTAGGGGTTAAGAGCGGTAGACTCGTAATCTGGTGAACTGGGTTCGCGTCTCCGTCTCCTCCTCCTCCTCCTCCTCCTCCTCCTCCTGCTGACCTTTCCCTGTTTCGTCCTGTTGCTTAGAATAAACCAAAGGTTTTAGTAAAAAAAAAAAGGGGTTACTTACATTTCAATGCAAGCAGTTAATACTTCTAAGTAATATTCAGGTAAAAATGCTTCTTAGTTACGAAATTAAGTTTCCAAAATGGTAAGGGGCGTCGCAGGGGGGGTGGAGGGGGCGGGGGGCCCCGGGGCAGCACCCCTGCTGGGGGTGACACATCGGGTGGCGGCCCCGCCCACTGGGCTTTTTTTTTTTACTTTTTTTTTTTTTTAAAAAAAAAAATCTTTTTAGGCTATTTTCGGCACTGCCGGGGTGGAGCCGCAGGGACCGCCAGCGAGTCGGGGTGTCACCCCCCTCGCTGGCCGCCCCTGCGGCTCTGCCCCAGCAGCGCCGAAAATAGCCCCCACCCTCCAGCAGCTTTTCGGGGTGACACCCCTCTTCGCTGACCCGCCCCTCTCCCTGCCCCACTTGTGCTACCCCGAGGGGGCCCAGGCGGCGGCTTTGGGAATCTCTGCAGGCTGCAGAGAGTCCCGAAGCCGCAGCCTGGCACCCCTTTGTGCTACAGCAGCGGCTTCGGGGCTCTCTGCAGCCCGCAGAGGCTCCCAAAGCCCCCGCCCGGCATCCCCCGGGGGCGGGACGTCGCCGCATGTGCATGCGTCATGACGCACACGCTGCGATGCCCCGCCCCCAAGGATGCCAGGCCGCCGCTTCGGGAGCCTCTGCGAGCTGCAGATAGTCCCGAAGCCCCTGCCCGGCATCCCGAGGGGGCGGGGCGTCGCAGCATGTTCGTGCGTCATGACGTCATGACACACGCACATGCTGCAATGCCCCCGCCCCCAGGGGTGCCTCTTGGCTTCCCGCCCCGGGCTAGGAACGCCCCTGAAAATGGTGTCTGGGCTCTGAGTAGAGGCCAGGCACATACATCTGCTCACATCCCTGGCTTGAAAAGAAGAGGGACTGAGGCAAGGAGGAAGGAGAAAAGATCAAGATCATCTGTCCTATTTCCTGCTACCAAAAGTACAGCAATGAGCAAGTGAGGGGTACAGCAACTTAGCTTGTTAGCGCAAGATAACTGTTAGTGCCACCACGTCAGAACATGTGGAATTGCCGCGATCTGTCAGTGTGCGATCATTCGCCATGCATCACTGCTGTTTCCCGTCTCAGCCTCTGGTACTTAACTAGCAACGGGCACTAAATAAAGTTGCCAGATCTTGACCCAGAAAATATAAATGAGCCCCAACCTCCAAAATTGTACAGAAGTGAACTTTAAACTGGGCTCATTGGCTTTGTGTCAAGATAGGATGGATTGTTTCACCCAGTCTGATCTTTCTGCCTCATAAATTCCAGCCTTTGCATTATCACCTCACGAGTTATTCTTTAATGATTTTCCTGCCAGCTTTATCATGATATACTCTTAATCCTCATCCCAGAGGACACTGCCACATCCTGTAGTTCTTCTCCACTACAAATAACATTATTTAGTACTTATTTTTCTCAGTATGGGGAGAAATTCCTCTAGGATTGAAGTCGGTGTGGTGGTGCTGTGGGGCAGGCTTGGCCCTACCACTGGGTAGACTGAGGCAGCAGGGATGGTGGTGGCAGCTCCCCACCCTTGACATTACACACCCCCACCCCGGCAGCAATGCTTGCTTCTTGCTAGCCTGGGATACCAGGATATACCACCTAGGACTCAGCTACGTGCGTGAAAAATAAGTTATAAATGCATTGTAACACTGTGACACCAGATGGCGCTGTAGAGCTAAAATCGGAACTGATTGAAATCCCCTCCCCCAATAATAATTATTAAATTTTCTATTTTACATTTTAGAATATTTATTTCAACAACCTTAAAATATCAATGACTTCCCTTCTTCTCTTTCCATGGTTCATTTTGCATAACATAAATCCCTGTATATTGTATATAAACTACTAAACCATTGAGTATTCCATTATCACACCCATCAAAACCTATTTACACTGTTGTGCTTTCGAACTGCTAGGTAGGCAAGAGCTGGGACAGAGCAACGGGAGCTCACTCCGTTGAGGGGATTTGAACCACCCCTTCTGATCGGCAAGCCCAAGGGGCTTAGTGGTTTAGACCACAGCGCCACCCTGCCCTAATGTCGGAGGGTACAACGAATTAATCAGTGGGGCTCTAACCCAATTCACAAAAGGATGTAGCCTGGAGTCTTGGGGCATTACCATCTTTAGTATATGTGTGCTTGCTCCAAAGAACAGAAACAAACGGTGATGTGAGTTGCTCTGCTGTCAACGTGGTTACATACTGGAGCATCAGAAAGTGAAAGGAAGTTGCTGAATAGACGTCCTGTGGCTTTTACAGACAGCTCTAGAATGATGGGTCTTCCCTCCCCAAGGATTCCAAAGCAGCAAGGTGACAATCAGAGTTCTGCACTGTAATCATAGCTAGTCGGGATATGTGGGCGGTAATTGGATCATTATACAAAAGCAATTTTTTAAGAAAGAGAGAGAGTTGACAATGATTATCACTTGCCTGCCAGAAGGTGGCAGTTTTAGACCATCTTGAAATGAAAATCCTACCTCTTTTGCAGCCTCCATAAGAGCGGCTATTAATGCAAGTTCTAAGACAGTCAGGCCACCAGGAACCATCCAGAGGAAGGATGGCTTTAAAGTGATTTATTTTCTCACATAATCTAGATGAAAAATGACCTTTCAGAGCTAGAGTAATATGTTTGGCCGCAATCTGAATACAAGGACCACTGATCAGAAAGCCCCCACTTTTATTTTATTTTTTTGGGTGGGGGAATCTAGTCGATTTACAAGATGTGACTTTTAGAAACAATTTAAAAATTACATCTTCATGTAAAAATATTCATAGCTGTGACCCTGGACCTTGAATGGCCATTACCAATGCAGATGTGGCTGAATACAAACTGCTAATTTAGGACAGTGGCTATCAGGGTGCATTCCTTCCTTCCCCTGTGCCCCTTAAGTTTGAGATCACTAGTTCTTCTAATTTCTTGTTCTTCCTGTCACAAGTGTGCATCTGGCGAAATCAATAGTACTATATGGCTGCAAGGTACATGGAGATGAACTAATTCATTTCATGGAAGGCCTGATAAGTACCCAAATCCAATACATGAGTTATTGCCAGTCATACACATTCTCCAACATTCATCAGAGGAAATTAGGGACATTTCCCACTCTCCCCAAATCTACCCTTCTCGACCACCATTTTTTGTGGGGGAGGGGGGTCAAGGAGGGTCCCCCCAAGCATTTCCTATCAGAAAAAGAGCAGTAGCCATCTTCTTCTTTCTTCTTCTTCTTTGGCGATCGCTCGCAGCCGAGTAAGATTGTCTTCCATGAACACTTTTTAAACAATAAGTCGGTAAGTGACTGTGGAGGCCAATTCTGGATCCACATGCCCTTCCACAGTGGGGACATTGGTTCCTGGGCAGGAGTTGATCCTGGTGTGGATTTGCCAAACATACCTTCCTCTTGGCATGTTTCTCCCTTTCGTCTTGAGTTCGAGCGTCTTCAAAGCCCATGACACTTTTGTTAAAGGCTGTTCTCCAATTGGAGCGCTCGCAGGCCAGTGTTTCCCAGTTGTCGGTGTTTTTTAGATATGCCTTGAGAGAGTCTTTAAACCTCTTTTATGCTTTCCATTTTAAAGTTTGGAATAGAGTAGTTGCTTTGGAAGACGATAATCAGGCATCCGAACAACATGACCACTGCTACACCAACAGGACACAGCAGACACACCCTCCACCATCCTGAGAAATAACCCTTAATCCTGATTTTATTTTATTCTTTGGTAGATTTGTAAAAAGGAAAACACACACAAATAAATAAATTTTAGAAAGGGGAAAGATTAGACATGGACACATGAAGAGTATATATATATATATATATATATATATATATATATATATATATATATATTCCTTGTGCTCTGCTTGGCTCCTCCTTTCTTCCCACCCAGGGCAGTCCTGCCCTCTGCCTGCCCCTCAGAACCAGTGCATCATGCAGGGCTGGGCCTTGTCGGCTGCAGCCTCTCCTCCTCCTCCTCCTCCTCCTCCTCCTCCTCCTCCTCCTCCTCCTCCTCCTTGCCAGCTCTCAGCAGCCGCTATGAGCTGCCCAAGGAAGGAGGCTGGTAGCAGCGGCCTTGAAAAGGCAATGGGATGCTCCCTCTCAGCCACCACTGGGAGAAGCACACTGACTCATCCTCCTCCGAGCTCAGCAGGGGTGACACTGGCAGGGGAAATGGGGGCATTCTGGGATGAAATCAGAAGCCAGGATGGGTTTTTTTTTTTAAATTCCAGGACTATCCCTGGAAAATAGGGACACTTGGAGGGTATGCTCAGTCGCATCTTATGTGGGCGCTGGGTTCTAAAGACAGCACGTAGGGCAAAAGTCATACAGTGGTAGCTTTGGTTACGAACTTAATTCATTCCAGAGGTCAGTTCTTAACCTGAAACTGTTCTTAACCTGAGGTACCACTTTAGCTAATAGGGCCTCCCGCTGCCGCCTCATGATTTCCGTTCTCATCCTGAGGTAAAGTTCTTAACCCGAGGTACTACTTCTGGGTTAGTGGAGTCTGTAACCCGAAATGTTTGTAACCCGGGGCGTTTATAACCCAAAGTACCACTGTATATTGTTAAAATTACCTTAAATTGTTATAAAATACATTCCCCTTTCCAAATGGCATGTCGTCAAAGGAGAGGGCCCTGGGCTCTGAGGAGTCCTCTGACTCACTTTCCCTTCCCTGTCTGACTGAGGAGATGCCATTTGTTTGTCTGGTGGCCAAGCCTCAGCCATTTTCTCCCTCAACCTAAAGTGCCATCTAGCACTTTTCCAGTCCAGTGTGAGTGCAGTCACTGGCCTGGGGGTTGGTGGCGCTTTGGTCAGCCCTGGCACAAATGAAGAGCTGGAGCAGAAGAGCAGTCTTTATGTTAAAAACAACAACGACCACAAATGTGTGGATATAGATCCGACGTTACCAACCTGGTGCTGACGGATAAGGTCCACAATACCTGGAGGGCACTAGGTTGGTGAAGGCTGGTATAGGACATTTTCATATTTGCCTGTCACAGTGCTCCATCCTAGTTACTACTATGATGCTAAGATTAGGTAGACTGGGACGCAGGTGGCACTGTGGTCTAAACCCCTGAGACTCTTGGGCTTGCCGATCAGAAGGTCGGCGGTTCAAATCCCCACGATGAATTCCAGCTCCTGCCAACCTAGCAGTTCGAAAGCACACCAGTGCAAGTAGATAAATAGGTACCGGTGTGGCGGGAAGGTAAACGGCGTTTCCGTGCGCTCTGGTTTCTGTCACGGTGTTCAGTTGTGCCAGAAGCAGTTTAGTCCTGCTGGCCACATGACTTGGAAAGCTGTCTGTGGACAAATGCCAGCTCCCTCGGCCTGAAAGCAAGATGAGCGTCGCAACCCCATAGTCGCCTTTGACTGAACCTAACCGTCCAAGGGTCCTTTACCTTTTATCTTTACTAAGATTGCACAGTGCACTCCTAAACATCCCTCCTGAGAAAGAAGTGTTATTGAGTCCAATGGGACTCGCTACCAGGTTGGTGGGTAGAAGAAGAAGAAGAAGAGTTTGGATTTGATATCCCGCTTTTCACTACCTGAAGGAGTCTCAAAGCGGCTAACATTCTCCTTTCCCTTCCTCCCCCACAACAAACACTCTGTGAGGTGAGTGGGGCTGAGAGACTTCAGAGAAGTGTGACTAGCCCAAGGTCACCCAGCAGCTGCATGTGGAGGAATGGAGACACGAACCCGGTTCACCAGATTCCGAGTCCACCGCTCTTAACCACTACACCACACTGGCTCTGGGTACAGGACTTCAGCTGGCCACTGTTTAAACAACTGAACAGAAAGGCCTTTCTGGTGGAGCGTATTTAGACATTTACATTTGAGTACATATGAACAGAACCAGGTTTTTCTGATCATTCTCTTCTTTCCCTTAACAAAACAAATAGGGAGAGAGTTGAATTTCCAAAAGGACAGAGGAAGGAGACAAAAATGAAACTTGTTTTCTTTTTAAAAGAACAACAACCTACCAAACAACACACCCTACATTTTCGTTATTGCCTTCGCCACGTTAGCAGAGGCACCCACAATTGTCAAAGAAATCATTTATTTGACAGGAAGCATAGCTGCTGGGAGTGCTGGGCAGAAAAATCCGAGCTAATGGTCCACCATGAAATTTTTCTTTCAAGGCAGAATTAATCCTGTCAGCGCGAGTGATGTGAGCTGATTGCCTGTGCTATTCCACAGTTGCCTATAAGAAATATATAAAAAAAATCTACAGATCCGTGTACTGTCTTGTTGAAATGGCCTGGATGGCAAGCAAGCAAGCAGAAAGAATATTGCTGAAAGTGGAAGTAAAATAAAAAGGGTACCAACGTTAGACTTCAAAAGAAAACAGTCTGCTATAGCTCAGTTGCAGAAGTTCAAAGGTAGCTTAAATTTCCTGGATCTAGTTCAGATTCCTTCCCCAACCCTCACCTCCTGGAGCAGAGGATTTGCATAACATATAGATTCAGAGACACTGGTGTGTGTGTGTGAAGCGGGTGGCGCTGTGGTCTAAAACACTGAGCCTCTTGGGTTTGCTGATTGGGAGGTCAGCGGTTCAAATCCCCGTAACGGAATGAGCTCCCGTTGCTCTGTCCCAGCTCCTGCCAACCTAGCAGTTCGAAAGCACACCAATGCAAGTAGATAAATAGGTACCACTGTGGTGGGAAGGTAAAAGGTGTTTCCATTCACTCTGGTTTCCGTCATGGTGTCCTGTTGCGCCAGAAGTGGTTAAGTCATGCTGGCCACATGACCTGGAAAGCTGTCTGTGGACAAACATCGGCTCCCTTGGCCTGCCACTCTGTCTTTTCAGCTAAGTCCACTGCACTTTAATGTTCTGAGATTTCCTGCACCCCTGAATATTAAGCCAATCTGTAGACGGTATTTTTTCCCTATTCCTCAAAATACAGCAAGTAAACAAACAAAACAAAAACGTTATCCCAGAGCTATTTACAACAGAAACTAAAATTCCAGTTCCACAGGTTTGTACTTATGTTCTGTTTGTTTAATCTCCCCAATCTACTTTAGTGCTAAGCATTTATAAACAACCCACTTTTAGTGGAGGGCTATTTTGCAGTTTCCAGACCCAGCACTCACCGGATCTTTAGGCATTCATTCACTTATTTTGTCAAGATGCTCTCGATTAAATAGAAAGGAGAGAGCTAAATTACTTGGAGATTGAAAAGCAGTTGCTAACCCATCAGGAGAGCTGTCAAGAGATTACACCATTATTTTAAAGGACAGATATAGACCCTTGAAAGAGCTGAGGCAAACGACTGTCAAAGCAATAAAGTAAATTTTGAACTGTGAGTGGTCCATACACTGCATCATTTTTGGTGCCTTAGATCTACTCCTTCCTTTTTTATTACTGTTGTGAGCAGAAAATGCTGCTCAGTGCAAATCTTCCAGATTCAAAGTATTACAGCTGGAACGAGGTGTGCTTCTAATCCCCCAGTAGGGATGGAAGAGGAATTCATTTGCTCCACTTTTTCACCGTGGACCAACCCAATTTGACACCCTCAAACTTGCTTGTAGACTGGAATGCCAATATCTCTGGATTTTGTGATGTAATTTCAGACCCAAAAAGTGTGCATAAAGATATGTTTTGCGGTGTGTAAAACAATGTGTGCAAGTTGCATATTTTAGGACGAAATCCACTGCAAGCACTGCAATATGTGCGCATCCGGACTGCACAAGTAACATTTACTTACCTGATCATTTCCCTGTTTTGTGTGATCTTTCACATGATGTAAAAGCCACTTCTGGAAATCTATTGGAAGTTTAGAGTTATTTTCCATGTAATTGTTCTGGGAGGGGGACATTTGCAGCCCTGCAAACTTGGAAAATCGCAAGAGTTTTGCATTGTAACTTCATGGAATGAAATTTTGACCAGCTTCCTGGCACACAGTTCTTTCCTGGTTTTTGAAATTTAGCCTGGCATGTCAGTATATCTATCAAAAATCCACAGTTCCATTATGCAACAGTGGCTGCAGTGAAAAGGCTTGCTGCTGTCACCTGATAATCCCACAGTCAGTACCTCACCACTGGAGGGAGACAATTTCCTGAGCATCCACCCATTCCAACAGGTTAAGCTGAGGTGTCTGAGTGCATCATGTAGTGAAGCAATGGCATGATCACTCCACCACGTGCTTAGCTAATACCTCACATTCACGGTGGCATTCACAGTAATGTATGATGGGCTGGATGCACAGAGAGCTGCTTCATCATGTTGTGCTCAGCTTCATCATGTTGCGCTCAAGTCCATTTTGTTGGGCAAATTATGGTATGTGCATACCATAATCAACTTTTCCCTTTTCTTGCGAGGAATCCTAGAATCATAGAGTTGGAAGAGACCACAAGGGCCATCCAGTCCAACTCCCTGCCAAGCAGGAAACACCATCAAAGCATTTCTGACAGATGGCTGTCAAGCATCCACTTAAAGACCTCCAAAGAAGGAGACTCCACCACACTCCTTGGCAGCAAATTCCACTGTCGAACAGCTCTTACTGTCAGGAAGTTCTTCCTAATGTTTAGTTGGAATCTTCTTTCTTGTAGTTTGAATCCATTGCCCCGTGTCCGCTTCTCTGGAGCAGCAGAAAACAACCTTTCTTCCTCCTCTATATGACACCCTTTTATATATTTGAACATGGCTATCATATCACCCCTTAACCTTCTCTTCTCCAGGAGTAAGGGAATTTCCCTTAAAAAAAGGGAAAAGTTGAGAGCTATGGGTATGTGAGACATACACTAGGAATGCTATGTAGCAGAGCAGAGACACCAGCTTCTCTCGAGGAATTGGGGAGGGGGGGGCGATGTGACATTGTATGATGATGTATGTACAACATCCTGAGAAGCCAGGTGATGGAGACAAACCCCCTCTGAATTTTTTTGGGGGGGACTGAATATATATTTGGGGGGACTGAAACTTGGGATGGGGAACCTGGGGTCCTCTAGATGCTGTTGGACTATCTCCCATCGCCCCAGGCTATTGGTCATGCTGGTTGGTGCTGATGGGGGCTGGAGTCCTGCAACATTCAAAGGATCACAAGTTCTCCATCCCTGCTACAGCACCATCCAACAGATGAGATATAATTCACTCACTATCTCAGTCAGACCTGTTCAGCCCATGACTCTACCAAACTATGTCTTTTGGCCCACCAGGTACTTGCTAAACTTACATTGCTTCTTGCCAGGTTTGGAAAAACAGGGCATTCTTCAACATCTCAGACGCAGCATATGGATGGTGGGAGTCCACAGTGTATGTCATTCAGCTTTGTAGGTCACAAGTTGTGGCAGCCTAATCTATCCCTTAAAGGTGTTGCATTTTTAATTTTGGTGGTAAGACTGAACTCTTAGCTACAACTTCATTTTAATAAAAAATAATAATACCCACCCATAGATGGTTTCACGTTTTTCATTCTCCTTTTCCCCATCATTTTAACCATTTATTTATTTTTAAATAGTCAATTACCATATGTGCTTAGAGAGATCATAGCTGATATGAGGATTCTCTGATCTATTTTCTTCCTCCGTTCCCTTTGTCTCCCTTCCTTCATCCTTCAAACTAAGAGTGACCTCCCCGCAGGGTGTGCTCTCCTCTCTCTCTTTCTTACTTCTACCATCTCATAACTTCCTGCCCTCTAGTTTCTTGAAGAATTACTTCTTTATCTTATTTCTTGTCTTCAACTCTTCCAGATCCTTCCTCATGGAAATAAAAAAAAGAGAGTACAGCTTTGCATCTGGAAGTTTCACTTTGGAAACTTTATACGAAGTGGGAAAATCTTTCTTTAAACTTATTTCCTACACTCCAAAATAGAAAGCATTCTGATTAAGGGAGTTAAAGTCGTGTTATGAATCTGCAGGTTCTGATAAAGGATTCACATTTTTTTTTCCAAAATATGAGGCAATTGGGTGGAGGGTAGTGGTTTTTGTCTCAGCTGCAAAGGATTAGGCTGGAAAAATGATTACTTCTTATGTTTCAGTTACAGGTGGGTAGCCGTGTTGGTCTGCCATAGTCAAAACAAAATCGAAAATTCTTTCTAGTAGCACCTTAGAGACCAACTGAGTTTGTTCCTGGTATGAGCTTTCGTGTGCATGCACACTTCTTCAGATACAGTGTATCTGAAGAAGCGTGCATGCACACGAAAGCTCATACCAGGAACAAACTCAGTTGGTCTCTAAGGTGCTACTAGAAAGAATTTTCGATTTTGTTTTTTCTTATGTTTGTTCATCCTGTGTTTTGGCCCACAATGCTAGTGTTTTGAACCTTTTCTGCAATTCAGATCTCTCTCCTCTCTGTCTTTCTTTGCACAAGATACACATACATACATACAAACACACACATACATCTCAACAGACTTTTTTTTCAGCTGGAACACACTGGAAATCAGTTCTGGCACCTCTCAGGTGTGGGATGTAATCTACTGAGAGCAGTCAAATACAACAATCCTTGTTTTCCTAGAGTGGACATGCAAGAGTATGTTTGGTCCAGCCAGTAGAAACTTCCTGTTCCTCCTGGCCTGCAGCATCCTTCTTTGCATGTGACTAGTGCATGGGCATGACCTTTCCAGACCTCTTTTCCATCTTCTTTTCATCCTGCGAACTTCCTGGAATGAACTGCTGGCTGCCAGCCAAGCAGTCCCCCATGTCATCTTCCTTATGGGATAAGCCTGTTAGTATAAGTTTGTGTGTCGAGGCTACCGGACAGCTCCCATTCCCCAATAACTCAGACATCACACAATAATTTTGTTTAAGGTTTTTGGCATAATTTTGGCCACAACTTTATTTAAATACAACCAATGTGAGTGGTTGCTTAGGCATTGGTTCCGACTACTGTCCCCCCAGCCATGGGGCAGCTGACATTCGCTATTCGGCGAAGTCAGAAAGGGTAAACACCTAGGGGAGGAACACGGAGCCAGGCCACGGACCCTCAGTTCTCTCCCAAATGCTCCCAGGGACTCTTGCATGGCCCCAGCCCCCCATTTGAGGTGGGGGTACTGACAAAAGCAAGATGAGCTTTCCTTTAACAGAATACCCTTTTCACAGGGGTAGGCCCAGCCAAAATCCATACCCCTGAAGCAGCATTCCTAGGGGCAGGCCCAGCCAATTCCTGACCCCAGGCTCAACCAATTTTTAACCAATGCCTAACCACAACCTTACAAGTTGTGACGATTTGCTACGCAGTAGGCAAAAACCAAGTGACCCCAGCCAATCAGCCACTTGGACAAAATTCCTACCGGGCTCCTGCTCCAAAGCAGACAACCCCATGACAGGCATAGCAAGGTCAAGCAGAATAAACTTCCCTAAACCTAGGGAGGGCGGGCGGGAGATCCGTTGCACGCAGCAAAAGTGAAACCAGAAATTCACAAACACGGGTTTTATACAAACCGCCTGTCAGTCATTACCGGTAAATGGCAACATGCTCAACCCCCCAGCAACACGCCCCAACCAATCCCCAGCTGTGGCTAAGCCCAAAAATGCCCAGCAACCAGGAGCTGCTCCTTTAACCCTTCCGCAACCCATGCTCTCCTTGATGGGAGAACCCACTTTGTAACTTTAAGCCTTAAGGCTGCCTTCAGGGATCACACTGTGCTCTGCCTGATGGTGAATAAACTTTATTTTTATTGCTTATGAATAAGACTATGGTGTCTTTATTCTTTTAGGAGGGGTTCAAGGGGTCTTACCAGGAAAATATTAGAACACGTTTCAATGTGGACAAGCCAGATTGAATTGCGTATTGTCTTAAGAAACTCACATGAGTTTGCACCAAGTTTCCTGCTGTGTAAAGGGGGAGGCACTCTGCTAGCACAAGTTAGGAAGGATATTAATAAACAATATATTCTCTCCTGCCACCCTGAACATTCCCACATCAGGTGGGCGTCATTGTGATTCTAAGAAAAGGAGGGAGGTGTTCATGGTGATTCTGGCACCTCTTTTTCTAGAAAAATATTGCTGCATCTCAGTGATGCAATGATGGGAAATATGGCCATACAAATGGAAGTGAAAGCGGCTTTCCATATAGATTTCTTTTTTAATCCCTATGTATTGGCATCCAATTTGCTACAAATTTTACATTGTCCCACCAGTTTAGGAGTGGCCCTGGGCTTAAGCCTCCAGCATTGGGCTCTGTGCAGTGATAGTGCTTTCTCCTGGTGGACTAACAATAGCAGCTGAGGTGTTCTTCTAAACAGCACTCTTCCATACAGCCCTGAAAACCCACCATTTTAATTTCCCTACAATGCCCTTCCCACTGTGCTACTGTGGAAGATTAAAATGGCAGCTATCTATCTTCTTGGCACTGAAAAACCTTGGGCTGGCTTCAGCGTAATGATGTGTGCATATTGTTAGGGTTCACTTGGCTGCAGATATACAGTAGCTGTTTTGTAGAATGATTTATTTAAAAATACTGATTATATTGATCGGCTCCTAGACTAAACATTTCTATGAGGCATCTGATACAATATATATACAGGGGTGTGTGTCTTTGTGTGGTGTGTGTGTGTGTGTGTGTGTGTGTATCCTGTCTCCATGATGAGGCTTCTGCTTAAGTGCTGAACAAAGATACAATGGGTGATAATCAGGTTCTTCCTTACAACAACCTGTGGCGTGTGTGTCACAAATTGTTATTGGCATCCATCTGCCTCAAGAGATATTGGAGTGCAAGCCTGGGTGGGCAGGAGATCCTAGGCTGCCCAGATAACAATACCCCCCTCTCAGCTTCACTGATGTGGTCCAAACGAAAGCAGAGCAATGTGTTTGGCACCAGCTTGGCTAAAGGAGTTGCCGGAAAGAGGCATACAGGGCATGCTTAGGGACTCCACTCCAGATTTGCGTAGGGTTTAGTCTTCTCCTGAAGATATTACACAAGGCAGCGGAGGTTTAGGACCAGACTTTCCTTCTCCTAGATGGGCTAGCCTCCCAGGTGAATGAGCCCCATCTGCACCACAGCATGTGCAGAAACCACCTCCTTGTTCATTGGACCCAATACTGGTCTCATTCACTCAGTCTGCTAAAGTCTGTCTTCACATGCAGGGGAAGTCCCTAACTCACCAAGGTTTGGATACCCATTGGCTACCCTCACCCGGTTTAGCCTGAGCAGGAGCAAGAAGGCTCTGCCTCTGAGCTGTGACCTCCCTCAAACCTTTGTTGTAATTCTGAACTGTCTTCCTCTTCTCTGGAAGGGTCAGGCTGGGGAGGCGGTCTCCACCATTCCTCCTCTGCCCAGTCCCGACAGCCACTCTTTGCATCCAGATGCCCAGACTAACAGGCTGTTTAATCTTGTAGGTTTGATAGAGACTGGTGGATGCTGACTAACTTGTGGATGCAGATGATAGCATGAAAGTTGGTCAGGTGAGATGACTTCTTTCAGCCTACAACTGCTAACCTATGAGGGATGGTCCACCTGGCTTTCTGTGGCACTTGACTTGAGCAGTGGTGGCACAGCTCAAAAAGAGCCTGTGCTGGTCCAAGGGTAATCCAAGAGGTGAGGTCTGGGTCCAGTGCAAAGTCTAAGGAGTCAAGGAGGCGTCAGTCCAAAGAAGTCAAGGCAGTGTGCAGGGCAGGAATCCAGGCAGGATCAAGGACAGGAATTCAGGCAGAATCTGGCAAGCAGTGATGTTGCTCCTACAACCTGGGGCCCTTTCATCTCTGCCAAGGTAATGGCCAGACCCAATCCCCCAATGACTCACCACCCTGCCTCGCCTGAAGGCAAGCACTCCTCCTGCGAGTACTCAGGTTCCTCCTTCTCTCAGCCCTGAGTCTCTGCAGCTCAGGGGACGCCGGTGGGTTACTAGACCCAAAGGGCCGCCTCAGCCTCTGATGGCCCAGCTGACTGCAATGAGGTATCCTCAGCACCCGGAGCTGGAACAGGCTCAGGGCCCTGACTCAGCCCACCTGGTGCTTGTTGCAGGGGAACCTGAGCAGACTGAGGCTTTTCTTCTAGGTTCAGCTGATGACTGCGGCAGGGGATCAGATGTGGACTGAGCCTCCTCCAGTTCTGAGTCAGAGCCCGAGTCCCAGGCCATCACAGAGCCCGAGAGTGGCTGCTGAAGGCCTTTTATGAGCTGTGCCACCACTGCTCAAGTCAAGTGCCACAGAAAGCCAGGTGGACCATTCCTTATGGGCTAGCAGTTGTAGGCTGGTAGGCATTCTGGGATCAAATCAGAAACTGGGGTGACTGGGATGTAAATCCAGGACTGTCCCTGGAAAACAGGGGCACTTGGAGGGTCTGCAGCAGCCACCAGCACCAACAAGGTGACATTATCTATCCACCAACCTACCTACCTACCGTCTGTTGATCATCTATCCATTTGGTTTGTACAGTTAGTTCAGGTACCAGGAAAACTTGACAGAAAATAATAAACAGTGTAAGAAAAGGCCTAGGTAGGGCAGGGAAAATGCTTAGCAAGTCTTACCATTGTACGACTGTGGCACTTTTGGAATATAATGTAGGTCGTGTCAGGTTTTCTTCTTGAAAAGAAAAGCAGCACTGAAATGCTTACAAATGATTTTAAAATACAAAGTTTGAAATACAAATTCAAAGTTAGGGTTTCATATTTTTTTAAAGCAACACAAAATCTGTGGAATACTGTTAGGCAATGATATGTTTTCAGGGAGCAAGGTCCAGTCTCTGCCTCCTGAATCCATCCTGCGAATTTATATTTGTCTGTAATGAAGTTTTCTTGTCATTTGTTTCAACTGTGTAATTGTTCTCCACGTTAGGAATCTTTTCCTCCTTATCTTGTTTATGCTGAGTTCCATTAGCTCCAGGCAAGTTTTCCTGTCACTTCATCTTCACAGGCTTTGAATAATTCTCCTCCTTCATTTGCAGTGTTACCTTGAAAATATTGATAGGCTGTGAACATGTCCCCCAAAGTTTTGTTTTCCCATGATAACAAAAATGCAGCTATCTCCCATTCCCAATAACTAAGACTTGCTAAGCATTTAAAACAAAAGTGAATAAAAGCAGGTGTGTTAGCAATGGACCAGAAAATACAAGCTACCTTTATACTGGGGAGAATGCTAACAAAATTGCAGTGTGTATGTTTTTTTTTAATTATATATTTTGTGGTTTAATATTTTGATTTTGTTCTGTGATATGTCCAGAGACCTCCTGGTATAGGGTGGGGTGTGTGTGTGTGTGTGTGTATACCAGTAATAACAACAACAATAACAATATTTTCTGAAAAAAAGTGTTGGTATATTTGGCCCGTGAGTCATCCATTGCATACCTTGTCTTAAGGCTTATCTACACTTCACATCATCTCCATGATGCTGTCCTCAGAGTCATCATTTGGTTCTTCAGGACTCCATGGAGCGTTTCCACATCAGCCACTGCCAGGTATACGGAATGCTGATATGGAGAAATTCCCTGTGATCCAGAAGAACCATGCATTAAGTTGTAGAGATGGGTGAGCTCTCTGGACCGCCGTGTCATGGGCCAGGAGTTGGCTTCCCCATGCTCCTTCACCTGAAGGAGCAGAAGGCGAAGTGACTCCACCTGCTGTTGATAGGCCTTCTTGCTCCTGATGAGAACCAGCTGGCTCAAGCTTTCTTAAGCAGGGTTTCCAGCCTCAGTCAGTTGCTGGAAACATTTGTCGTTCCTGGCCAGATCTTGATGCTTCTTGCAACCTTGGGCCCTCGGCTTTCTTGACCTCCAGATGATCTGATTACATGAACTGAGATACTCCTGACCTTAGGACTGGACTGAACCTTATGTATTGGACTCTGCCTCCAGGGAAGTACCCCCCTGAGGCTCGACTGGTCAGCTGGTTTCTCCCTCCACTGAGCTCTGCCGTGGCTGGCAGCACAAGACTACAACACCCTCCACACTATTTATTGATCATTCATCTTGGTTGCTTTCACAAAGCTGACAGCAGTTAGATTATAATTTTATTTAATTACAAAGCACTGAGCATTCGTCTAGCATTTATACTGATTTAACAATTGGTATAATTCCATCCAGCACTACCATTTAACCTTTTGACAACCACATCCTGCACTCATTGAAGCTTCCAGGAGTTTTTCAAGAGTATTCCCATGATGGTGCATTACAGTAATCCAAATGGGAGGTTCCCTAGCCTGGTTTGGGCAAATGTCACTGGCATCTCTAATTAACCGAAGTACACTTTTGAGTAGCAGGTTGGAGAAAGAAACGCCAGAGGAATCTAGCTCCAAACAGGCTCCTTCTGGAGAGTGTAAGTTGTAGATCAGCACTTAACACTAATAATAGGCTTTTCACTTATTAGCACATTAATCCCACTGAAAATTTGTCCATGTTCGCCTTTATTATCAGCCATAAACATTTACATGTGTGGAATCTCCATGGGTAACAAATTTTATCCAGCCATGATGCTTTTAGATGTGATTAGTTCTGAATCTTGATTAAAACGTTAATTGCTCCATGTCGGTAAATTAGCTGAAGTCTTAACATACCAAGCACATTTTTGTCATCTGTATTTTTCAACTTAGTGTTAGCTCTGCATGAGGCAAACAACACGTTAGGTGTGAAAAACTTCCAAAAATGTTTGCAGGTCTTTACTTTGAAACACATTTTCCTCTTCATTGCAATGGATTTAATATTATCTGCTATTTCTATTTTCGAAGCATAAAGCCTGAGATCCAGTGTAGCATCAGCAGGGCTACTCCTTACTCTCTTTTCCCCCTTGCAGCTCCTCCCAGGTCCCAAAAGTTTGCTCTGGAGAGTTGGGGGAACCACCCCTGGTCCTGTTTTTTTTTTTTTTTGGTGTACTTTTTCCTCCGATGGCAGTAGAGAGCTCAACCTATCTGAGTTGCAGTTAGCTCTTCATTGGGAAATTCGACAAGAACTTTTCACAGGGAAAAGTCTTCTCTTCATAGAAAGTATGGCATGGACTTCTTGACCCTTGAGCATGGCAACACTACGAAAACCCCGGGGGACCATAGACATCTCCAGGCAATATATGCTACATATAGTGGGTATTCTAACCAGTGCTCTTCTTAGGGAATCTCCTTTGGGTTTTCACAATTCCGACATTTCCGACCCTGTCCTGGGAATCCAGGAAGTGAATGTTACTGAATAAAAGAGTTTTTTAAAAGAAAAATAATATTGAGTATGTGTGTGTGTGTGAAATGGTTTTCTTTGGGAAATGAAGGACTATCTCAAAACTCTAATACCAATGCAACAGGAATGAAAGGAGGTTTATAAAAAATAAAATAAAAATGAAATGTGATGAGGTTGGGGACTTTTATGATTCTGTAACAGCAAGGCGCGATATACACGTTTGCTCACAAATCAAAGGGCTGAAAGCTCCAAAAGGTTCGGCATCAAAGAGATCTGTGCAGGGCTAGCAGAAGCGACTATCCTTTTAACAGGTTCAACAATATCCCTCCTCTCCCCATCTCTCATGCAGCTCTTATGCCATCCATTCATATCCCCAGGACATCTAAGATAATGACGTGAACCCGAATGAATGTGTGTTAGAGAGGGCAGAGAGAGGATTTAGCGTCAGAAAACACCCTCCGAGGAATGCAGACTTCCTGGTTCATTCTACCAAAGGTGGGGCACCGTTAGAAAAATATACTATTTTCATAGTCATGACTCACTGTTGGCTTTTATTTTGGTGTTGCTCAGACTACGTTTCATCATGTACAGGTAAGCTGTGGCTATTGAGTCCAACCCAACAGGGGCTTCTGACAGAAAAGGGAAATGGTTATTGAGAGATCTTAAGCTGGATATGTCTAGCCCCGGGGATGCATGAAGTTCTCAACTAGTTAATTATTATTATCACCCTAGGGCTGCCACACAATTAAAGAGATTTCAGTTGATTAATCGTATGAGTTTAAGTTGATTAGTCCATTGATTGAATCTGCATAAAATGCCACATGAATAAAACAATGCTCCTGAAGGGGAAAATAATCTCAGCACATTTAGATTAGGGGTGGGAAATTGGATTTCTTCCACCCTCCACAGACCACCCAATTTGACAGCTTGGGGAGGTGCCCACCTGTCAATCATCTGGCATCAGGTATCCAACTTCAGAGGAAAAATTGAGAAAAGATTCCAAGCATGTTCCCGATTTTTCTCTTTTGCAGTCCTGGCTTGACTACCCTTCATCTGAGGATCACAGGGAGGTTTACATTATAAAAACACAACAATCCTTACCATGTTGTGAAATGCCCTGAGATCTATGGGTACAGGGCAGTTCACAAATTTAATAAACAAATAACAAAATAATATCATGATAATAAACAAAAAATAAAATAAAAATGCTCCCAACCACACACAGCATAGAGATGACATACCGTATTTTTTGCTCCATAAGACGCACTTTTTTCCTCCTAAAAAGTAAGGGGAAATGCCTGTGCGTCTTATGGAGCGAATGGTGGTCCCTGGAGCTGAATTGCCCAGGGGCCAAAAGAGGATCATGCTTTTTATTTTACAAAGAGAAAAGGGAGTGTTGAAAGGACCCCGCTCAGCAGCTGATCAGCAAGAGATCGGGAGAGAGATAAGAGTCCCAGCTCCCTTTCAGCCCCGCCCTCCTTTGTTGAATGTGCTGCAGAGGGAGGTTGTTTGTTTCCCCAGGACATGTGACTGGCTGATTAGATTATCTGTCTGGAAACTGTAGAAATGGCTCCCTTTCCTTAAGATTTTTCAGAAATGTGAGTTAAACCTCATAAAAATGGGGCTTTTCCTCTTTGCTTTTCCCCCTTTACAAAAGGAGCTTTGCTTTTCCCCCTTTGCAAAAAAAGCTGCAAAACCTAGCTGATCCTCGGGAAAAAAAACCCAGGGCTTTTCCCTTTGCAAAAAAAAGCTGCAAAACTTTTAGCTGATCCTAAAAAAAGCCTTTTGCCTTTGCAAAAACAGCTGCAAAACTTTTAGCTGATCCTCAAAAAAGCCAGGGCTTTTCCCTTTGCAAAAAAGCTGCAAAACTTTTAGCTGATCCTCAAAAAAAAAAACCCCACAAAAAACACAAAAAAGGGCTTTTAGAGGAGGAAAACCAGAAAAATATTTTTTTTCCTTGTTTCCTCCTCTAAAAATGAGGTGCGCCCTATGGTCCGGTGCGTTCTATGGAGCGAAAAATACGGTATGTTCCGGATTTCCTGGACATTACTTGGATTTCAAAGGCGGAATTGATGTCCGGAAGGGATTTCCAAAAGCAGCACTTTGTCCTGGATCTGCATTTTTGGTCCAAAAAAGAGCTCAGCAACTTTTGTGTTTTCCTTTAAAAAGCTCAATAATTTTGGGGGGTCCCTTAAAAAAATCACAACAACTTTCAGGGTGCCCCGGTTTTTACTTTTTGAAATACAGCAATATAAAAGGCCAGAGATTGTTTAATTACACAAAGGCCTGGAAATGTTCTTGCCTGGCATCTAAAGATATGTAATGAAGGTGCCAGGAAAGCCTCCCTGGGGTCAATTTAAGCCAGGAGTTGGCAAGGTTTACCGGCCATGGGCCGGATCACTCACACGGAGATTGTCCGTGGGCCGGACTGGCACAACGCGACGCTGGAATTCGCATCTGCACATGTTCGCGGCGCTGGAAATTGCTTCTGCGCATGCCCAGATGCCAAAAATCGTGCCTGTGCAGAAGCGATTTTCAGCATCTGGGCATGTGCAGATGCGATTTCCAGTATCTGTGCGTGCGCAGATGCAATTTCTGGCCCCGCTTGGCGAGTCCCCGTGCTGTGCTGGGTCGGTTTAGGGCAGCACATGGGGGGCTTATCGAGTGGGCGGCTCGGTTCAGGGGCGGCTCATGGGCTGGTAAAACAGTCTTCGTGGGCCACATCCAACCCATGGGCCGCACATTGCCAACTCCTGATTTAAGCCCTTTGCAAAGGAAGAATCTTGACTCTAAGGCATTGGGCAGGGATTGGCTCCACTCTGGAGCGTTGTTAAGGATTGCCCAAGTAGAACTAATTCCTGCAGGTCTTCTATTTAAAAGGCATTGAATACAAGTCCCACTTGCAGAAAGCAACCAAGAGCACACTTTAAGGCGCCCCACCGTTCCTCTGCATGTGGCTTTACCTGGGTTGGGGAAAATACTCTCAGAGGCCAAATCAATACCCCCAGTGGGCCTAATTTGGCCTGTGGGCTGGAGGTTCCTCATACCTGTTTCAGATGATGCACAAGTGCGCTACTGCCTTAGAAATGGCGTTTCTTCATGTGTGCTTATTCAAAGATGGTGTCTATCCCTCCCCTTCTTGTAACCCTCCTCTCCATATATAAAGTTATGAATTTGAGGATCAAGACAGCCTAAATTCCAGATCAAGTTAGTGCCTGCATTTAATTAAGGGTGGCAAAAGCTAGTCTCAGGTGTGACATGATTCATGCGTATTTAAGCATGTAATTGAGCCAAGTGTCAAAAGCCGATTAAGCCAGGACTAGGCTCCTGCGTGAAGTATTTAATTAAGCTTTTGTTAAAAACTCCTGTCTAGGAGTTAGAATCTAAGGAAGTGTGGTGTGTATTCTAGGAACACTTCCTGGGGTGAGTATTGGATATTGCAATCCATGCAAAATCAGCAAGTGTTAATGAAGCCAGATAGCCTTCTATGCTCTGGTGTAGCATAGGGGGCTGTGACCCTGGGTGCTTGATTCCAGTGGAGGGGTCACTCTGGTGGTGCTGGCAGCTTTCCCGTCCCAGGTGTCAGCAACCCACGCTATGCCACTGCATCTTTGTGAGCTGACCCCTGGGGGTGGGGATTCACCATTAGGCATTCAAACCATCAAAGGAAAAGGGTATTAGAATGCAAATGAATTAAGCCCTCCCTCCCTCTGTAGATAAAGAGGGCTTAATTTAGGGAGTTCAGAGTGACATGTGATGTAACCAGGAAGCAGACAGGAACCCTAAAACTGGGATTTGCCCTGCAGAGCAGGAGAGGAGGTAGAGAAGAGATTCTGATGCTACAACTATAGTGTAAACTGGCAAATTTTGGGCTGCTGCTGCTGTGAGCCCCTCCACTGAAAGCTTCAGGTTGTGTATATGTGTAAATAAACCATATATCATAAAGACACTATGAACTCCATTGGGCCTAATTTTCCGAAGGAAACACAAACCCTCGGTGACTGCCAAGATCCTGGGAATCTCATGCACTGCTTGGCAGAGACTGGGGTGGCTATAACATTACTGTATATACTGTATTCTTCTGTGTATAAGACTAGGTTATTTTCCCTTAAAAATGATGTCCAAAATTAGCGGGCATCTTATACATGGTGGCCATCTTTCCCAATTTTCTTTAATTTGAGTCCCCCAAAATAGAGGATGTCTTATACATGGGGGCATCTTATAAACAGAAAAATACGGTATCTCCTTTGCTCCCATTCCTGGCAGAATAGTGTTATGTCAGATTACTGGGAATGGGGTGAGTTAGGCCCACTTCCTTTAGTTAGGATTGCTCTGTAAGTTAAGTACGTATACATGATGTTTATGCAGGCAAATCTACTGCTTTTGAGATAGACTTTAATCTATCCTTACAGAATGCAGCAGTTGCTGAGGGCATAGTGCTTTAAAGATTCCACCTAAGGTGGTCCCAAATTGTAATTTTTTGCCGCACACGTCAAGCCGTTTTGTAGTTACTCTGGGAAGCAACCCACCTCTCATCAAAATCCCATTACAAAGGTGAAACGAATCAGTCAGATGCATGTGTGGAAAATATTGTGGCGACAAAGCTGTGTCAGTGAACACCGAGGGGGAACAGGATAAGATTAAGGAGATGTGAGTGGTAGACTTTGGGGGCAACCTAACACTGTCAAGCTGATGGCAAAACAAATGTCAAAGCGACTTACGTTTACCCGAAAAACGTAAAAAAAATGAAATAAATCATCTCAAAGAATGGCTCTGATCTGCAAACAAAACCAAAACAAATACCCCCCAGATTCTAAAGCTCTTAACTCTGTCCTACATGGTAATTAAAAATACATCTTTGTCTGTTTGCTTTACATCCAGTGCTTAGGTGCAAACTTCAGGGCGGCTTTTAAAGTGTTGTACAGGCCTCATGCCTGTCTACTTCATGTTTCATTCAAAAAGAAAATTGTCATCCTAGGAAAATTACTTTGCTTCACTTTCTCACTCTCACCTCCTTGAACTAATAGTCGAGTCGAAGCAATATATTTTTAAGCGCCTGAGGGAAACTTGTGAGCACCGCACACTCCTTGTCCCTAACCAGCAATGTATTTTGCCGGCGATACGGCAGTTCTGAGGGGCTGCGAAAGAAAGGGTGTTGCATCCAGCCACGTCGACTCAATGAGAAGGACGTGTTGCCTTGCTTTGAAATGTCAAAATACTGTCGCCCGATCTCGACCGTCTTCAATTCCTGCAAAGGAGTGGATGTCTCAACTTGACAGCTAATTGACCTGTTGTTACTGCATCAGAAACAGGGTATATCCTGAATTAGAAAGCTGGCAGGGAAGCGAACTTTTTAGCTTTATGCTAATTTTAAAGAGAGATGCCTTGAAATGACTCCCCCACACACACACTTTCAACTTAAAGGCACCCCCACCCCCCATCATTCTCTCCTGAGTAGCCATCACCAAGCCACATGAGTTTGGTCAGAAAGCTATATATGTACCGTATTTTTTGCTCCATAAGACACACTTTTTTCCTCCTAAAAAGTAAGGGGAAATATCTGTGCATCTTATGGAGCGAATGGTGGTCCCTGGAGCTGAATTGCCCAGGGGCCCAAAGAGGATCATGCTTTTTATTTTACAAAGAGAAAAGGGGGTGTTGAAAGGACCCCGCTCAGCAGCTGATCAGCAAGAGATCGGGAGAGAGATAAGAGTCCCCAGCTCCCTTTCAGCCCCGCCCTCCATTGTTGAATGTGCTGCAGAGGGAGGTTGTTTGTTTCCTCAGTGACATGTGACTGGTTGATTAGATTATCTGTCTGGAAACTGTAGAAAAGGCTCCCTTTCCTTTAGAAGCTGCAGAAATGTGAGTTGAACCCCATAAAAACAGAGCTTTTCCTCTTTGCTTTTCCCCCTTTGCAAAAGGAGCTTTGCTTTTCCTCCTTTGCAAAAAAAAAGCTACAAAACTTTTAGCTGATCCTCAAAAAAAACCCAGGGCTTTTCCCTTTGCAAAAAGCTACAAAACTTTTAGCTGATCCTCAAAAAAACAGGGCTTTGAGAGGAAGAAACCAGGAAAAATTTTTTTCCTTGTTTCCTCCTCTAAAAACGAGGTGCACCCTATGGAGCAGAAAATACGGGTGTGCTCGTTTCTGGTGCTTGCAAAATTCATTGCTGAATTCTGAGTGCCTTGACAATTTTCTGTGAAGATGAAGCAGGAAATGAGACCTGGGAAATGCTGAGGAGTCAGCCCAGAGTCAGGTCCTTTATGAGACAACCTTCTTGAAGCTGCCCATACTAATGATGTCATGAAAATGCAGCAGAGCTTAGAGACTAATCTGGATCTAGAGAAGCCTTCCACAACATGGACAGTCCCGAGGTTTCACATGCAGAATCTGTCTGCAGAGCCCGAGGTACAAGCTTTTCCCCATCAGGAACCATACTCCCTGCTTTTACCCATCACTCCTTCCTGGCTCAAGAAATTTTGCAGTCCATGTTCTATCTCTGCCTTTGGCATTGCATCTCCTTGGTAGTTTTAATGATTTATTTAGACTCAGTAACATTATCTGCTGCAGGCTTGAGGAACCTTTGCTCCCCCAGATGCTGTTGAACTACAACTTGTATCATAGGGGCCAACTCATAGGGGTCAAGGTGTCTCCCCCCCAAAAAAAAACTACACACCTCCATCTCCCATCAACCCTGACCATTTGTTATGTTGGTTGGGGCTGATTGGAGTTGGAGCCCAACAACATCATCTTACATGAACCAATAAATGCAATTAGATTCAAGCTCTTAGTAATATTCAGATAAGATATATTTTATCTGGTTAAGCAGCAAGACCAATGGGCTTGTTTAACATTAAAGAAAAACCTAATATTATACATGCATGTATCAGAAATTATCTTCAAAAATATTTGAGCTCATACATTTCCATGATACACATGCAAAGTTCCCCTTTTCTGTTGCATTCTTGGTGCTATTCATTTGTGTAAAACCAACAGATATCGCCAACTTTTTGCTGAGGGTCAAATTTAAGCATCAAGAAATGCAGTGCTTGAAATCCCTGCTTGGTAACATAATATGGGAAGTAAGGATTCAGAAACATGAATGATCCGCGCATCAGGTTCAAACCCACTTTTGTGTAATGCCTTTATTGCAGAGGTGGCCTAATCTGCAACCTTCCAGATGTGAGACTACAGTTCCTATCACTCCAGATCTTTGACCATACTAGCTAGGGCTGATGGAGGTTGGAAGCCAATAACATCTGGAAGGCTACAAATTAGCCCCTTCTGCTTTATTGGGCTGTTAGCTTGGTAAAAACGGACAATGAATCTCAGGTTAGATATTCATTGAAGATTGACAGTGTTGGCTCTTAAAATTTGAGTTTTAAACTAAACTTATCAGGAATATTTGCATGCATGGTATAGGTGTTTCGATGAAAGTATTTTAGGAAATGTCGTTAATATAACAGCCAATCAGAGCAAAGGGAAGACAAAATGGCTCCGATATACCTCATGGCTGACCCAGAGATATTTAAGAGATTAAAGTCCCATCACTGTAGCTCTCTGTGTGCGAGCTTCCCTTGATTTGGATTTAGCTTTTCATCTAGCTTGCTCCCAGTAAGGATACCTTTTGCTAATGAAAAGAAACTTCCCCCAAAAAAGTTTCCCTTCTGTATTCTTTTGAGATTGTAGAATAAAAGTGAGTCAGAGGGAGAGAGGGGGAAACTCTGCCCTATTTCGGTTACAATGAATTCCTATCCTAGCTGAAATAATTATCCCTGGAACTGAGAACGCACCTGCTAGGCAGCTTGTCAAAACAGAGTGTGACAGTGAGGTGGAAAAAAAGAAAAAGGAAAACCACACACACCTGACCACAAGAATTAAAGATGACAAAAGCTTAACAAATATATAAAGCAATTTGTTTTAGCTGAGGAAAAGTGCTTTGGCTCGAATATCGCCGCCCCCACCCCACCCCCCGCGATGTGTTGCAAACCTTGTTGGCAGAGTTATCAGGAACTCAGAATTGAAGTGTTGATTATTTCTTGGGTTTGCATTACTGTTTGGTGCTGCTATATTTTCAGGCTGGTTGGGTAGAAAGAAAATGTATCCATTAAAGTCTCACTTGCACACACGGAAAGCATGGCAACGAGGAAGAAAGCAAAGGAGGGGTGGAACTGCACTCTCTTTGCATCAAGACAGCTAGCCGAATATACAAAATTGCAGTGATTGTTTAACCAAAAAAGGTTCGTTCTCTCTCTCTCTCTCTCTCTCACACACACACACACACACAGTCTAATGCTTGATATTGGAATCGAAGTAAATGAGTCTACAACATAGCTGTCAACTTTTCCCTTTTCTTGCAAGGAATCCTATTCAGGATAAGGGAATTTCCCTTTTAAAAAAAGGGAAAAGTTGACAACTATGGTCTACAAACATCGTTGGCTACCTTGCCCCTGTTCCTGTGCCAGTGATTTTTGGTGTAAAAGAAACAGGGAAGCATTTTTGTGTCTGTAAAGGTCCCTTCGCTGATCACCTCAAGGCCATTTTTACTTCCAAGTGATTATTTACAAAGCTGAATTGATCAATGGAAGAAACAGTTTAATAGAACTTGCAGTCTGCTGCACAAACTCAAAATATATACGCTGTGTGCGAACTGCATTCTGATTTGAAGACTCCTTGGTCTACAGGAGTGAGAAATGAGAAGGAATGGAATGCAACCCATGGTATTGAGACCAGAAGAAGGCATTCAGATTACTCAGATGAAATGTAAGTAGGGCCAAGTGAAATTCAGTGCAAACACATATCCATCATGTAGGTTTTAATAACAACATCATGATTCCTCACAGTCAAAAGAGCATGCCTGGGCATAAACTGTGTACGGGGAGAAGATGTGTACATATCATACCTATCTGCCCAGTCACACACAACTTTTCCACATTACCAGCAAGGACTGAAGATGAGGAACTCTCAGACTTTGCCTTGTGGGAATATAGCCTGCTATACAAAGGTAAGAGTCACATCCACTTACCCAGTCACTTTTTGCCTATGGGCCTTCCAGTGGCATAGCGAGGGTTGCCAGCACTCGGGGCTGTGTGGAGGGCGATGGGTGGGAGGGATGGGAAATGGACAGAGTATGCATGTGCATTCAACTGCCTAACGGCATCCATGTCATCCAGGAGATTGCAGTCACGGAGGTGAGAAAAGAAGAGTCATTCTTTTTCCTGGAGACGCCACTTCCTGGTTCACATGGAGAACCCATTTTCAACGGAGTTCAGCAACAGAAGCACACAGCTATATGGGGGCAGCACCAGGTGTTGAAATTTTGCACGCTTAACAATTTTGCACCCAGGGCAACTACACCATGTCCCACCATGCTTACACTGCTGGCCAAAATAAGGGTCCCCCCCCATAGCCTTATATACAGGATGAATACCAACATCTATGCTTACTCTCAGTGCTATCTTGTAATTTTTCACAGATCCTCTTAGCTGTTATTTATTTAGCATGAACTGAAAGGTGTAAGTGTTCATAACGAGAATGCCTTATGGGAACTTACTAAGAGGGACAAATAGAAATATTGTCATTTGAATTGTATTACACATCTATTTGTATATTTTATTATCACCTTGTTAAATTTTATTTAACAATTCAATTTTCTGACAATCCTGTAAATGGGCTGGTTATCTTTTCCAATACACTTGGTTCAGATTCAAAGTAAATTGTCCTGTTTACCTTGCTTGAGAGGAAGCTGGTCTATTTTTTTCTTTTCTTTTAAGGCTATCAGAAATGAACCACAGGCACTGAGCTGACTAGTGATCTATCCAGGTTCTTGGCCCAAGCATCACTTGCTGTTATGCTTTGTAATGCATCCAGTGTATTTCTCAACTGTTTTTTTTTCTAGGTTCTCCACATAATACTGCACATTACACTGTCCTATCCCAAATAATAGCCCAGCTATATATTACCCCAAGTTTCACAGCTTGTAGAGAAATCTGATGGCTCCCCTATCAAGTGAGATGATTTGCACTCACAATCCCTGTTTATTTGCCTAAACTCTTGATGGTTAAAAATGAGTAGAGGGCCAGAAGCCCACCCACAGCATGCCAGTTTCTCTTAGACCTCTATGTATTGCATGCAAAGCTATGAGAGCCTTCTATGGGTGTTTGACTGAACGGCCTTGGAAGCATGTATTTCAGGGATTCAAATTCCCATTAGCCCCAGTTGGCATGGCCAGTGGCAACAGGTTCCCCACACCTGCTCTAGGCAATTGGGAACCCTGCCTTATTCCTGGCCATGTGAGGTTTCCAACTGTGATCTGTTGTATGCACATAGAAGTCCCATGGACTGCAAAAAGATCGAACTTATCCATCCTTAAAGAAATCAGCCCTGAGTGCTCACTGGAAGGACAGATCCTGAAGTGGAGGCTCCAGTACTTTGGCCACCTTATAGGAAGAGAAGACTCCCTAGAAAAGACCCTAATGTTGGGAAAGATGGAGGGCACAAGGAGAAGGGGACAACAGAGGACGAGATGGTTGGACACTGTTCTCAAAGCGACTAGCATGAGTTTGGCCAAACTGCTGGAGGCAGTGAAAGATAGGTGTGCCTGGCATGCTCTGGTCCATGGGGTCACGAAGAGTTGGACATGACTGAACGACTGAACAACAACAAATAAGCTCTTTCAGACCTTCATGCTCAATGCACCGAGAGGAGCCAGCTTGCTGGGCAACACTGGGGATGTATCCCCCTCACGTTTAAGCCTCCAACATTTAGGGGAATGGCTGAAGAGGGCTGAGAAATTGCTAGCTGCCTTGCTCCCTTTGTTGTTTATCTTCTCACCTCTCCTCTTAGTCACAAGTTTCCCTTGGGAGTTGAGAGATAAGGGGGAATGCACAATGGTTGTAGAAACACAGCCTGTAGTTTCATTATTTATATCATTTATCTTACTTACTAATTTTGTTAGTTTCTTTATCTTGCCCAGGGCCGGATTTAGGTTTGATGAGGCCCTAAGCTACTGAAGGTAATGGGGCCCTTTATATGTCCAGCTGTTCTTTGTCAACAACAAATTGTCACTGATTATTGTGTTGAATATATGCTATATGGTAATTTATGGACCTAATAGGTATCTAAATCCATTTGCACATATTGCCATGCAACCAGTCCATGCAGAATGTAGGCACCCTATATATAGAAAGGAGCAAACCAGAGATATTTCAGGGAGCAGGCTAGCAGGTGAGGCCCATTACTTACATCATGGGAGCCTACGCAACTCAAAACACTGTTGCTGTATGTAGGTTTTATTTTATTTGTTTTTTATCTTATATTTTGGAAATGTACATCCAGTTTTTTCCCCTTTAATTTATTGGGGGGGGCCCTCAATAGAGTGGGGCCCTAAGCTTTAGCTTGTTTAGCTTATATGTAAATCCCGTACTGGTCTTTCCCAAGGTAACCCCAAGTGGCTTATAACCAAACAATTAAAAACCCACTTGGCTACATTAAAACCAAGGGTTTCTGAAACACCATCAGTGTGATATTTCTCTTTGTTCCAATTTCCTTTGCCCTGTTGGTGGTAAAGCCTTCAGGATCCTTAACAAGCAGAGCTCTGTCATGCAATCCAGTATGTGTAGTTAACTGATGTTTCTCTCTTAAGTTTCAGCATCTAGGAGTGTGTCTCAGCCATGCACACTCTTTTCACTGCCTGTCTCCATTGCCATTATGAATGGTGGTGGTGGTGGGACAGTGAACCAGGGGGATCCCAGGCAGTGTTAGAAATTTCCCAGGTGCCAGGCACATCTTGCAACAAGCACCAGTCCAATTACACCAATGTGGAGATCTCTGGATGCCAAGTTGGTGACTGACATCTCCATTTGGCTGGCCCCTCCAGCTTTTTTCAGCAGGTAAGCAGTCGTGCTTATTTATTGCCTTTCTAGTCCACCTTTTTCTCCAAGGGGTATGTGGTTCACCCCACCTCCTCAGTTAATCCCTACAATGAGCCTCTGAGGTTAGTCTGTGACTAACCCAAGGTCACCCAGTGAGCTTCATGACTTGAGTGGGGATTTGAACCCTGATCTCCCAAGTCCTAGTCTGACACTCTAACCCCATGGTTCCCAAAGTGCTGCACACCCCCCGCAGGGGGGCAATTTGATTTTTAAGGGGGGCAATTTGATTTTAAGGGGGGGCAATTCAAGAATGAGTTATTAACAGTGAATGACCTTTTAGGCTTCGTCCACATGAATAGGAGTTCACTTTTTGAACAATAAGAATAATATTTCAAAGGGGGGGAATCAGGATTTTAGAGATGCTTAGGTGGGGCATGGCCAAAAAAAAAAAGGTTGGGAACCACTACTCTAACCACTACACAATACTGTTGTTTTAACCTGCTTCGCGATTTCTTCTTTAAAATATAAATAAATGAAACGAATAATAAAACTAATAATAAAATTCTTTGTAAATAATATAAAAAAATTCATTGCAAAGAAAAAATGGTGCCTCAACTTTCCATTTTTAAGGAATGTTTATTACAAGCCATGATCTTTCAATTCAGTGAGCCCTAGTAGCTCAAGTCAATTAACTGGGTCAGAGAGATCTTTTATTGAAATCAACCTGGGTCTCCCTGTTTACATTTCCTCAAGTGGGGGAGAGACAACATGAATCCGAGTTCTGCTCAGTCTTCCCTTCTTCCTTGCATCCATGGCATACACTGACACCAGAAGAGACCCATAGAAAGCAAATAGTTACAATTCTAGTGAGATGTCCCTGACCAAGGTTGTTCAAATCTTCACTTGAAGGAAGGAGTATAAAAGGGCTTTTATAAAAATAAAAAATGGCCAGTTTTCTTTTAAAATAAGATTCCAGTATTCAATTCCCTACAGCGCTGAGGACTAATGGAACTGTACTAAGTTATTACATACCCTAGCAATTCTAATACATCTACCACTGCCGTAGTAGAAACACATGAGTTGATCAATTCCATTTGTAATTACATTTGGGAAAAGGGATTATGGAGACAAATATACTCAGCTGTTTTGTTCCCAAGAGCATAACATGAAATTAATCACTGAACCAATCTTCCCTATGTTCTGGTACTATTGATCAAGCTAATCCTTTCCTAAGTCTGGTTTGCTCCAGACCTAACACCGGGGTCTTTAAGAACACAAAGGGAAAGCATTAACTTCACAAAACTGTTTGATCTCATACAGCTCAGATCACCAGTAATGATTCAAAATGTGATTTTGATTAAAAACAAAAAACAAAAACAAAAAAAAACCAGTGCTGAGTTAGACCTAGGCTATACTTCATTTTCCATAGGTTCAGGGATTTCAGAGGATATGTCCTTGCCCTGACACAAGGACTATGCCTTTAAATGCTGTTATGTACTGAGTTGAATAGGATCCAAACTGCAGCAGTCTGATTGGTCCTAGAACAATAGGATTGAGATTGCAGCAGTCTGATTGGTCCCAGAACAATAGGATTGAGATTGCAGCAGTCTGATTGGTCTGCAGGAGCCACCCAATCCAGCTCCAGGTGGAAGTGAATCCGCACTCTGATTGGCATACAGGAGTATCCCGGAATTAGCCAATCACGTGGGGCCCATTGTGTAAATAGTGTATATATAGCAAACGTTTTGAGGGAACTACATTCCTCACTACTATGAGCTGAATAAAGAGCATGAAAGTCACACTGGACTCCGAGTATCTTTCAAATGCCCTGAGACATCGAGGTGCACTATTATTGCTCTTTCCTTTCCGCTCTGTTCCTTTACTTGTCATCTCAATTATGGTTCCCCCTTTGGGGACAGGTAGTCTGGTTTGGTAGTGTTGACCACCAACTTGGATGGTTTCAAAAGAGGGTTAGATGAATTCATGGAGCAGAAGGCTATCAATGGCTACTATTCACATGTCCATAGCTTTACCTCTCAGAGGCAGTATGCATCTGGGTACCAGTTGCAGACCTCCAAGTCTCCCTATTTTCCAAGGACGGTCCTTGTTTTACAGAAAACATCCTGATTGCTGATTTTTTTTTTTAAAAAAGTATTTTTTTATTAAAGATTTTCTTGATTTACAAAGGTATGTGCAATGTCTCTCTCGTACTTTTTCCATGTAACATTTTTACAAATCAGTTTCGTTTGTTGAGAGGAAGAAAAGGGGGAAAGAGGTGGACGGGATGGGGAGGTGGGTGGGGTGGGGTGAGAATGTTTCTATTTTACTTAATATATGTAAGGTTTGGTGTCAGCTGTTTGTGCAGCTTCTTGTGCTCCTTTGATGGTGAGAGAGTTCGGGGTTGGCGTAGGGTGTGGTTGTTCCTTTGTTATTGGCTGTGGTGGTCTTTGGTTTCCTGTGTGAGTGGGGTGGGTGAGTGTTTTCGATCAGGTTAGCTGTATTGATTTGTATGCTGTCGGTAGATTTTTGTCATTGTCTTGTTGGGCTGTGTGTGTGATGAAGGGGAGCCATACCGGGGTGAAGGCGTCTTCTTCTGTTTGTCCCCATGTCAGTTTCAGCTTACTGGTTAGTTTTTCTAATAGGGCTGTTTCCCATACTACTTGGTACCATTGGTTCATGCTTACTCCTGACATATCTCTCCAGTGTCTGGTTATGATGTTTCTGGTTGCTGAGAGTAGGTGGGTTATGAGTTCTTTGTGGTGTAAGTGGGCATTGCTGTCTTGGAAGATGCTTAGTAAGACCAATTCTTGGGTGATTTCTAGCACTTGCTTGGTTAGCTTCCTGGTTTCTGATTTGATCCAAGAATGTCCTGCTTTTCCTTAGGACGTCCCTATTTTCATCAGAGAAATCTTGAAGGGTATGTGAGTTGCAAGTGAGGAAGAGTATTGTTCCACTTTCAGGCTTCCCATAGGCATCTGGTTGGCCACTGGGGAAGAGGATGCTGAACTAGATGGCCCATCTGCCTGATCCTGATGGCTCTTCTTATGTTCTTTTGCCATGCAGAAGCAGAGGGTGGAGAGGGAATAATGTGGAAGAGGACAGTAGGATAGAAGGAAAGGGGTCTGTAACAGTGGCTGCTAGTCTGGGCTTTTTACATGATTTATCTGTATGTGTCTCGGCATTAGAACAACTGGCATTGTTGTTGTTCAGTCATTCAGTCATGTCCAACTCTTTGTGACCCCATGGACCAGAGCATGCCAGGCACGCCTATACTTCACTGCCTCTCACAGTTTGGCCAAACTCATGTTAGTAGCTTCGAGAACACTGTCCAACCATCCCATCCTCTGTCATCCCCTTCTCCTTGTGCCTTCCATCTTTCCCAACATCAGGGTCTTTTCTAGGGAGTCTTCTCTTCTCATGAGGTGGCCAAAGTACTGGAGCCTCAACTTCAGGATCTGTCCTTCTAGTGAGCACTCAGGGCTGATTTCTTTAAGAATGGATATGTTTGATCTTCTTGCAGTCCATGGGACTCTTAAGAGTCTCCTCTAGCACCATAATTCAAAAGCATCAATTCTTCGGCGATCAGCCTTCTTTATGGTCCAGTTCTCACTTCCATACATTACTATTGGGTAAACCATAGCTTTAACTATACGGACCTTTGTCGGCAAGGTGATGTCTTTGCTTTTTGCAAAAAAAAATTAACTGCCATTAATTCAATATAAAATATACTCCTTATGAACTATCTCTGGCACTGGTACAAACTTGTATCTCACACGTGACGGAACAGCTAATATCCTGACTCTGGTAGTTGCAGAAAAGATCAGAACACTAATCGTATTTGCCAGGAAGGTCTGTTTATTGTTTAGCAGCGTCCTGTATGCAGGAATATCTGTATGGTTCAGGAACTACGAAGATAAGGATATGGCCTTCCTATAAGGAAGGTTGTGTCCTATTTACTTCAAACGTGGCTCACAAAACACAATAGTACACTGGAAGGAACAAACAACAGTTCAAAGATTCAAAGCCCCTTCCTTTATCCCTAGAAGTTAGCTAGAGTCTAAGTAAACTTAAAACCCAGGTTTTTAATGGCCATTTAGCTCACAGCTCCAATGGGACTCCCTCTTTGTTCCTCAGTCACTTCAAGGATCACTCGTATACTTCACAGGACCATGAACCAAAGGAATGAGTGAGGGACTATGTTGCCTTGATGACACAGGATTTTCAACTCTTGCAGATGGCACAGATTTCTAGTCATTGACTTTGCACTCTGATTGCTCCAATATCAGGTATACCCATCCCCTATTTTTTTTTTCTTTTAGTGTGAGTACTGTGACACATTGCTTTTTTACGTTTTTAGGACTAAGGTGTTTGTATGTACTGAATGATTATTCGCTGCCCACATATTTGTAACCTTGCTGTCTGAAGCAGCATCCATATAGTCTGTCTCTTTTATTTCTGTGAAATAAATCAATCTTATTCTACTGACAAATTATTTATTAGGCATAAGGCTTTAAGTATGCAAACATGTTTAATGGGCACACACCATGGCTCCATGCAAAAGGCTCTGTTCCTCTCAGTAGTGCACAATATTATTATTATTACTTATTAGACGTGTATACAGTGGTACCTTGGTTCTCGAACGTAATCCATTCCAGAAGACTGTTCGACTTCCAAAAAATTTGAAAACCGAGGCACAAAGGGCTGTCTGCAAATTCAACTGAGAAAATTGAAAAACATGTTCGACTTCCGAGGGACATTTGAAAACGGAAGCATTTACTTCTGGGTTTTCGGCGTTCAAAAGCCAAAATGTTCAACTTCCGCGATGCTCAGAAACTGAGTTACCACTGTACCTCCTTGCATGAAAAACAGAGAATGAGAAATAGAGAAGCCCAAATCAACTGTGGTGGGTGCTCCAATCATGAACACTCCCTGCTCAAAAAGCTGTGTTTCAATCAGTGACGTAGGGTGTGTTGACAGCACCCGGGGCTGTGCAGAGGGTGGGAGGGAAACAGATGTAGGATGCATGCACATTCAACTGCCTAATGCTATCCACATCACCCACGGAGATCACAGCCACAGAGATAAGAAAAGAGTTGTTCAGTTGTATGGAGAGTCACTTTCTGGTTCACATGGAGAAGTCGTTTTCAATGGAGCCCAGCGATGGAAGCACACAGCTGTATTGAGGAGGACAGGATGTTGAAATTTTGTGCCCCTAACAATTTTGCGCCTGGGGCAACTGCCCCTGTACGCCCCCCCCCCCGCTACATCACTGGGGTTTGGAGCAGAAATCATTTTCGGCTTACAATCAGTTTGGAAGTCACAAACATCTGGCCCTGAAGATGCTTATGTGCCTCTCGGTAGAAAGTGCTGACTCATAATATGGCCTGTTGGCCTCCTGTCTTAGATATGCTGCTCTTATTATTTCTACCCTTCCTAAACTGCAGCTAAAGGATTTTTAGCCCTATGGAGAGTGGCATGTGTGGAACACAGGGCAGGTTAAGTCATGCTGGGACTAATAATAGTGCTAGAGTTCTTTGATTAGATACATCATCCATCTCACCTGCTATGGAAGCAGCTACATTAATATTTTCCATGCTGGACTCTCAGAGTTAAACCACAACTCTGAAGGCAAGGGCTATAATTTTCAGCTATGGGAGGTGGATAAATTCTGCTTGATTTTTCCTCTGCTATTGACAGCCAGCTTGTAAATGGCAAACTGGGACTGTTCTGTTTATTGCAGGTGGAGATGTTGAAGCAAAGGAGTTAGGTGTGTTTGTGTTCCACTTGCTAAAAGCTTCTTATCCTCCCTCAAGAACTACTTCTGATTCTAAGTATGACGGAATAGCGGTTGTTTGACTTTTTGCATATCATAGCCAAAGGAGAGAGAAAGGAATTGCAAAAAGAAAGCCAATAGCCACCCTCAAATAGTTCAGACTACGTTTAGCGCAGCATTTAGTGCAGCACAGTGTGGCATTCTTATTATATATAAAAATATGGATTTAAAGATCCCTGGTCAAGTGTGTGGCTCCGCTGAAGTTGGAACCTTTTCTTCCTCTAAAACTAGGGCATTTCTGTCTTCCTTGTACCTGCTGCTCCCAGTATTATTTTCTGCTCTGATTTTTCCTTTTTATCTCCCTATCATCTATCTATCTATCTATCTATCCATCTATCATCATCTTCTTTCTCTTGCATTTCTGCTTAATAAGTCTTTGAAGTAGCTTGCAATAAGTAAAATGATTAAACATAACATTCCAGAATACTACCTAATTTTTTTTCATAAAATTCTTTTCTTCTTCTGCCGCCCCTGCAGCAACCACCTTGTCTACCTTGTTGTTGATGACTAAGGCCAGTCTCTGCCACTGCTGCTGCTGCCTCTGCCACCTGCCCTTCCTCACTGCTGTTGGTGAAGACGCCACCACTGCCAGTCTTTGGGAAGAACGGAGAGAGCGTGTCACAGCCCCACATGGTCCACACTTCATCTCCAATGGCCACTTCACCTCTGCACTGCATTCCAGATCCTTGCTATCTGCACCCTGGCTGGGCTGCTTTCCTGCTGCTTTGGCTGCTCCAACCCACCCTTGCTCTCCCACCCTCTGCCTGCACAGGCTCCACCCACTGATGGCGCTGCGGCTGGGACAAAAAAGGTGGGAGAAGAGCCAGGACAGAAACGCCTTAAAGGGCCAGCAGAGGGAGAGGAAAGGGAGGGGGTGGTGACTTCAAAAATACAGGGCAAACTGCATCCCAGTTGATACGGGATGCAGCGTTTGACTTTGAAAAACAGGATGATTCCATATTATAAGGGACGGGTAGCACCCCAAGTTAGGACTCATGATAGCACATAGATGTTATACAGGACTTACAAAAAGTTTGAAATACAGCAAGCCTGCAACTTACGCGAGGGCTACATTCTGCAGATCACACACAAAGCCCAAATCGTATATAGTCAAAAACCACTGGGTTCAATGGCGGTGCGATTGACAACATCATTTGCCCCAGAATCCTGCCTACTTTTTATTTATTTATTTATTTGTTTATTTATTTATTATTTTGCCCTGTGCATAAAGCTGAATGTGCACGAGACAAGTAAAATGCAAGGAAGTTGTGGGCTTACGGTGTATTCATTTTTATTTGCCTTCATAAACTGTTGGTGTTAAAACAGAAGATGTCACCGAAATGGGGGGAATGACATTATAAATTGCCACCCAATACATCCTTGCAAATAGGTAGCTTTCAGAGGGCACATTTTATCTGAATCTTTAAAAGAACAGTCATGGAACACAGTCCCGTAAGGTCTCTTCATGGCCAATTGTATCTTTTCTGTCCTTACGTACACATTGCAAAGTCCTGGTTGGTGTGAAACAGCAAAGTGGTTGGCTCACGTACATTGATACTTCACAAATCCGTTTTCTTGTTGGAGTGCTTTCTGCATTGGCATTCTTCTTGCCTTCAGTTACCATATCACTCTGGACTCTTCATGCTGAATGAGTAGCATAAACAGGATGAAAGATAATAAAATAATCCACAGCACCAGATGTTCACCACCGAGTGCAGGGTTTAGTAAAACTCTGAACTATGTATCATTTAAAGCCAATTCACTTGTAGAAAAGTTTGCAACGATTTCAAAAACTAAGAAGTTTTCAAATTTTGGGACCCAATTCATGATGCTGAAATTTGAGGTTACGCAAGTTTGATACTTGAGTTTGAATTGTGATGCAAAAACTAAGAAATGGTCCCGTTTATTTGCTTAGGGTATGCAATACCAATTTACCTGGGAGAAAGCCCCACGGAACTACTTCTGATTAAACATGCACTCTAAATGAATAATGGAAACTAACAAAAAGTCTACTAAATTACAATGCAAATCATCTTCTAAATCCGGATTGCTACTGCATGTTTCCTGTCAGGTACTGTACTGTCAAATACTGATTGCTACATGTATGATACTGCCATATGTCAATTGCTCTTTCATGTTAGCTGCCAAATTTTGTCAAATGTTCACTGCTGCATTTCAGACACTATCAGGCACTCATTCAGGCGCTCACTCATATCAGTTGTCAGATACTCTCAAATACTGTTTACAAGTCTGATATTAACCAGTTCTGACAGATGCTGCATACCAGCTATCAGATATAGTCAAATGTTGAAGAAGAAAAGACTAAGTAGTAAATCCTACACAAATCCAGAACAGAGTCACCAAGATGGTTGGATACAACATTGTACACCTCCTTCCGGCAACTCCTGCAGCCAAGCTGGTGCCAAACATATTGCTCTGCTTTCATTTGGACCTCATCGGCGAGGCCAAGGAAGGGGGAAGGGACTTTTCATCTGGGCAGCCCAGGACCTCCATGCACACTGCCCAGGCGTCCACCACAGAGAGGTCACTTTGGTGATGTTAATGCAGCAAAAACAACACCAGAGACAGCAGTTTTTATTTTATTTATCCATCGATTAAATTCGTCTCCAACCCTTCATCCATTGATCTCAGGGCAGTTCACCCTTAAAAAAATGCAAGATAAAAACACAAAATACGTAATAAAACAGGAACAACCTCACCCCACAAACCAATGACCCCTGCTCCCCCAACACAAACACATTTAAAGGGAAAACAAAATGAAAATGAAAAAAATCCTTCTAGTAGCACCTTAGAGACCAACTAAGCATGCACACGAAAGCTCATACCAAGAACAAACTTAGTTGGTCTCTAAGGTGCTACTGGAATGAATTTTTTTTTATTATTATTATGTTTTGACTATGGCAGACCAACACGGCTACCTACCTGTAACATTTAAAGGGGTATAAGATATTAATCAACCAAAGGCATGGTTGAAGAGGAATGTTTTCGCCTGGTGCCTAAATGTATAATGAAAACACCAGCCAAACCTCCCTGTTGAGAGCATTCCACAAATGAGGAGCCACTACAGAAAAGGCCTGTTCTTCTGTTGCCACCCTCTGCTCCTATCCTAGAGGAGGCACATGAAGAAGTGCCTCAGATGATGAGCACCGTTCTGGGTACAAGTTACTATCAATCAGTTTATTTATTGCATTAGCCATATGGCTGTAGCACGTAGTAAAAGACCAGGCAGTGGCCTGGCACGATTATACAAAGAATACAACAGATACAGTTAAAACATTGGAGGTAAAATCGTGCTGGGAAATACAAATAAAATAAAAAGCAATAGCAGGGCATGACAACAGAGTCCATGTCAGGAAGATACATAAGACTAAGGCTAAGGGAAGTTAGCCAGAAAGGTGGTCCTGAGTTTCAGGGCCTGTAATATGTAGATGGCCACTCCACGTGAAATCAAGGGGTTGGCATCTACCAGTAAGTATTTCATGCAGTCAGCGTCCCTGGCAATAGTTGGCGGGATTAGATGGAAAAGCCTAGGTCTTATTGAGGCATATAGTGGGCAGTAGAGGAAGAAGTGAATGAAGTCCTCTATCTTTCCCTTGTTGCATGGGCAGAGTCGAAGATCCAGAGGAGTATTGGAAAATACACCCTGTAAGAATGCTGTGGGAATGGCATGAAATCGAGCTAGTGTAAAGGCCCTTCTTAGCGTAGGATTTATCAGATCACTCAAATAGTGGGCCAGAGATCTAACTGCCTTCACGCGAGGGAACCAAGTGGAGAGTCTGGCCGCATTAGTTACTAGTCTCTGCAGCAGGCCCTGTGATTCTCCAGTGATTTAATGTCACCCCTGGAAGTCTCTTGAGACAGACAGATGCCAGCTGAATCAAAACTGTTGGATGGTAAATGCTATTTGGAAGACCAAAAGGCATTGATTAGTTGTTCATCTAGAGAATATTCAGTGAATATTTGCATCAACATTTGCAAAAGCACACGTCAAGAGTCATTTATGCAGCAAATACCAGCTCTAAAAATGTTGGGGTTAGGAAATCTGAAAATTCGTAGAAAACGAAAGCTAACCAAGAAAATCTCCTGGACCTGTCATACATATACAGGCTGTCCCTAGATTTCACCTAATGCAAAATGTGAAGCAAATGTGCCTCAAGAATCTGATGAATTTCGAAGAGGAGCAATACAGTAAGCAAATAGCAAAATTCACTTGGGGGTCACACATTTCCGCCTTTAAAATTTAATTTTATTTCTTAATGCATGTGATGAAGCAGCTCCTTATGATAAAGACTGAGAACTTGTGATATAGTTTAATGAATGCCATGTCATTCTGTCTGGGCATATTTGGCTTAAAGTCATTTATATATAAAAAAGGGAATGGGAAACTAATTCATATGATCTGTAAAACAATCTTCTCAGCTCTTCTCCTTCACCAGATTCTCCTTAGGGTTTTCTTGTTCAATAAAGGCTTCTTTGACTTGGGCTTCTTTTGTTGTACTTGGATTGAAGAAATGAAATTGCCTACAGAGTTAAATAAAGAAGCAAGAGTGATATGGGTTTCTCCTTTGATTTTGGGAGGAAAATATTGGGGCAGTTTCTTACCAAGTTACATCAACTGCCAGCCAAATCAGAAGTCATATAATAGGATGTGCATGTGCACAGATGTGCTACTCTGGTTTCTAGACGGTTACACTGCCAAGTGAAATGATCCGAAGGGATAGTTGCCTCCTATCATATGACGATCACAGGAAATGATCCCTTGTGTCAGGAGGTATGTGATGTAGATGACCCTTTAGAATGCTAATCTTACCAAGTCTGTGTCCATGCATGGCTGAATTTCCCAGCCAACTGTTGGTTGGCATAGTTTCCAATGGAAAGTGGTCATTGTTCCTTTTTTCTTCTTAGTATATCCAGAACAGCCTAAGATCTTCCACACTTGACATAGCCAAGATTCCCAATGTAGTGCCCTCTAGATGTCATAGGACTGCAGCTGCCATCATCTTGACTATTGGCCAAGGTGGCTGGGATTTATGATATTTGGAGCCCAGCAATATTTTATTGGAAAAACACTCAGGGGAGAGACGCCAGGCTCCCCCGGTCTCCGGAGTGTCTTCCTTTTGCTTTCTCTGGCTGGCATCCACCCCCAGTCCAGAGCAGCCGGTAATATGTGACCCTCCTCACTTGAGTAGAGCACACACATGTTCTGGCAATCCTCAGAGGAATAAAGACTCAGCAGTAGTTCTAAAACTATGTTTATTTACAGTCAATACACAGAGACTCCATCTGCACATCTGTGTGCTATGGACATCCGCAGAGAACTGCGACATACAGTCAAAAGTGAAACCAACTTCCAATAACAACAACACAGGAGGAAGAGATAAATCAGACTTCCTTTCTCACGCTTCTCAGACACTCACATGACTTATACAAATCATAGTAACACATAACAGCACTGCTGAAGCAGCTCAGGTAGCTAAACCCAACATATTTGAAGGGCACCATGTTAACTCCCCCAGTCCAAACCCTCATCAGTCTGCAATAGCTTGCAGTTAAGAAAAATGGTAGACTGGCTTTTCAGAATCATGACTCCCAGGTTATGTTTTAAAATATCCAACATGAAGATGGACACAGAAGAGCAAATAACCTCAGAGTCCTTCAGACAGATGATTGGGACAAGTGTAAAGGAATTGCACAGAAAAAAAAACATGACTGTCCTCAAGGCTCCAGCATGTCAAGCTGTCTCCAGCATAGATGCTTTCCGATATATCAACAACAAACATTGCTGATAATGTCTGTGGACACCTCCCCCACCATCAGCCTAGATAGCTCAGTTGGTTAGAGTTTGGTGCTGATAATGCCAAGGTTGTAGGTTCGAACCCCGTATGGGAGAGCTGCATATTCCTGCATTGCTCATGGTTCCTCAGGGTCCCTGTCAACTCAACAATTCTATGATATCTAGAGGCTAGATCTGGTCTCATATTATAAATACATTCCATTGTTCTAAACATTTGAGTCAAGAGGCACTCTTTTGCTAGCTTAACATCTGCTATAGTGCAATTTTCAAGTTATGAAGATGGGCGAAAAGTGAAAGTGCTGTTAATTAAACCAATTTGAGTTTAAAGGTTAATTTTCCTGACCCAGTTCTCATTGTCTCTGGTATTTACAGCGATGTGGTTTTATAGGAGTGGGAAGAAATGATGGAGTGGGAGGTAACCTAAGAGGTATTAGGTTTGCAAGTCTGAGCATGAAATGTATTTTTGTGTATTACAAGTCCCCCCCTCTCTCACACACACAAACACACTTCATTCTAGAATTTTGAAAGTTACAAACCTACTCTCTTTTTCTGATCAAACTGTTAACTCGTTACATCTGTAGATGCCAAATTCAAGTCAGATAATATCTAAGCTACATGGCAACTATCTCTCTTCTTTTCCCCCAAAAGCTGTAAGAAGGCAAAAGTGAGCTGTGATTACATGAAACCTAAAGTTCATACTGGTTGTTTATACTAACAAGAATAGCTCTAGCAACCAGCTGTATCTGTGAAGAGTCAAGAAATAGTGCTTCTAATTTAGGGTGTATCTATGTGACAGATCTCTTAGAGACATCCAACCTTATTAAGGTCTTATTAAGCATTGTACAGATCCCAGTTTGGCCTGCTTCCCCCAAAACCATGCCCACCTGCCACACACCTGATGTCATAAGCAGGAAGCGTGAGGGATCACGAAGAGGCAGATGCAGACATGTGGTCCAGCACAGGGCAGGGTGATGAGGTTTCTAGTTTGGATGCAGGCTCCAACAGAGACGGCAGAGGGGAGCCAGAACCTGCATCCTCCCACAGCTCCATCATGACAGCCTATCTGCTGGCAGTTCTCCGGTCCCACTTCTAGAATGTGAAGGATGTTACAGGCAAAGAGTGAGGCTCCTGTAGCTTGCCGTACAGAAGATTACAGGGCCCTGACTTAGAAGGTAAGAGAGCGATGGTTGGGCTGCATGCCAGTTTGAGCAAATTCATCATTAGGGGAGTTTGCCTTTATGAGCCTCCTTGTATTTTTTTCCTTTCCTAAATAAAGAAACCAACTGCAAATTAGCCTTGCGTCTCTCTCTCTCTCTCTCTGACCTGTGAATGACCTGCTCTTCCTGTCAGCCCTGTGACAAAAGGTGCAATTGGGATCCAGTTGCCCAGCCCGGACAGCATGGTTGGATGGCAGCACTTTATCCTGACAGCTGAGTTGTTGGTGTTCACTAGGAGAATGATAGGAGCGAGGTGGCGGGGTAGTTGGCACTGGTGGAGCCAATCTGTTGTTGCTGCTGGTGCGTTTGCACTGCAATGACCGTCTTTGCTCTAAACCCACTTGTTCCCTATCTGCAGCAACAACGCAGTCATTGGTAAGTGCCACCACCCCACCATGCCACCCAATACAGCCGTTCCATACCCCTGTCTTACCCCTGTCTCATCCCTGTGGCGATCCCACACTCAGGTCCAAGGGTGGGCAACTATCTTGGGCACATATGCAGATAGGCAGCTAAAGTCAGACAAAAAAAATAGGCAAGCAGGATGCAGGCCAAAGGGCAGTAGTTTGGTGGTAAGGAGAAAATGCTTGTTGATTCCCATCAACAACAATGTTGCCAGATTGAGGGACTCAGAAGCTTTATATATGACAGTAGCATCAGATTGTCCCTTTGGTGTCACCTGACGCAGCAGAGTCAGGAAGAGTTTGGGCTACTGTATGATATTCCTGCTGGAATGCCCATTGTCCCCTCCTCTGACCAGCAGTCATGGTAATCCAAGGAGCTACTGTCTAGTTCAAAGGACTCCTAATTTGAACTCCACAGTACCAGACACGAAGTTCAGTCAAATACACTAGCTGGATAAGCAATCCAGCATGGTAGAGACAAACAAGCCAATATGAAACCATTCTTCACTAAGGTAATTCCGGTTAGATTCACTAGAGTAGCTGTCATCCCTTACATTATGGTAGGGATGGAAAAATCAGTCTATTGCCCACTTGTGTGAATCTGGCATATGCTTGTCCATTGTGCCCTATTTCCAGATTTATCTGTGATTCTCATTTTTTTAAAAAAAAATCTGCATGGAATGACATATTTAAATGCTTTTCATCGCAAAATTAGTATTTAAGTGCACATTTTAACTCCACATGGACATTTTTAAAAACATCTTGTCCTAAAATATGTATCTTGGCTCTTTTTTTGAGCTGAGAACTTTATCGCAAAATTCGGAGGAGTGTGAAATCTGAAAGCTAATTGCACTCCAATCCACACATTGGTTTAGGAGGTGCAGAGCAAGTGATTTTGCATGCACAGAAATAAAAATCACCCAACATCCCTCCATGATGGGAATTCTTCACTTTTAATATATAGCAAAATGCCATAGATAGCAATGATACGTTAAACTGGCTTTTATCCTGGACAAAACAACTTGGCACCACTGCATTGAGAATAAGGAGGCATGCATTGCAATGCACAATAACCCCTTGCTCCGCTTATTAAACATTCATTTGAATTCCCCTGTTTGACACAGGTTCTCTTGAAGAGCCTGTGATGGTCACAGTGAATCATTGATGCGCAAGCCACAGGGTGGAATATATTCACAGCAATCTGCCCGTCTCTTTTAAATAGTGAAACATTTTATTACAAGGCATCTCATGCCGTTTGGCAGCAAACTGGGAACTGCTGCCCAAAACATACCCAATACACAAGGAACAGAAACAATTTCCACATAAGCTTGAGAGCCGGATTTGCACACCTGATTCAAAAGATGAGAACAGCTATGCAGTGGCAAGTAGCACAAGGGAACTGGAAATCATATGCCAATCTGTGCTACTACAACAACTACTAATTATAATAATAATTTTATTATTGGTACCCCCACCCAACTGACTGGGTTTCCCCAGCCACTCTGGGTGGCTTCCAACATACAGTGGTATATTGATTCCCAAACAGCTTAGTTGATGAACAAATCGGCTCTCGAACGCTGCAAACCAACGCTGTTCCAGTTTGTGAACGTTTTTCGGAAGCCGAATGTCCAACACAGCTTCCACTTGAGTGCAGGAAGCTCCTGCAGCTAATCGGAAGCTGCACTTTGGTTTCTGAATGGTTTCGGGAGTCGAACGAACTTCCGGAACGGATTAAGTTCGAGAACCCTGTCATTGAAAACTCTTTATGAGGGCTTTAGAAGCAGTGGGTAGGCTTCTGCTTGACCTGCTAGCCTGTCCTCTGTCTACTTCCCAAATACTATAGCTTTTTGTGCAATACCAAATAACATCCTTTCCTCCCTTTTCAAGTGCTGTTGAATAACTTTGTGTAATTCTCAGTGAAGTCAGAGAATTCTGATGAAAAGGAAGCTGAAAATGCTGTGGTTTGCATAGTAATCAGTGGTCAGAAATGGAAATCAGTCAAGAAAATATGATTGGCATTCACTCACTTCAGTGTTGTTTCTTTTAAGTATGCAAGCAATATGTGAATAATGTTGCTCTGTGTACATTATTTTGATGCTCCCTTTACTTTGAAACGAATGTAAGATATATATAAATAGGGATACAAGTTGCATAACACACATAACCTACAGTAATATAACTTACAAGGGACATGGGTGGCACTATGGGTTAAACCACAGAGCCTAGGGCTTGCTGATCAGAAGGTCGGCGGTTCAAATCCCCGCAATGGGGTGAGCTCCCATTGCTCGGTCCCATCTCCTGCCCACCTAGCAGTTCGAAAGCACGTCAAAAGTGCAAGTAGATAAATAGGTACCACTCTGGTAGGAAGGTAAACGGCATTTTCGTGCACTGCTCTGGTTCACTAGAAGTGGCTTAGTCATGCTGACCACATGACTTGGAAGCTGTACGCCGGCTCCTTCGAGATGAGCGCTGCAACCCCAGAGTCGTTCATGACTGGACCTAATGGTCAGGGGTCCCTTTACCTTTACCTTTTAATATAACTTACAGTAATATAACGTACATAACTTACAGCAGACAGTGAAAAGAATAAAGTAGTATTTGCTAGAAACCAAACTGCAGCGGAATGGAAACAGCACCGATTGCGACCAGTAAAGGTAAGAATGGATGTCGTTGCGATAATGGTGACCAACAGGCCAATGCGTGTTGCTTTGGTAGGACCCAAAACGTGTGGATTAGGCTATTTCAGGTCTCAGTTCTGAAACAATGAATCCGGCTTGCAAAAATGACAAAAACATGTGGTATTCCTCCTCCCCCCCCTTGGTGCATTCTCAGTAAGTTCTTAAAGCAGTGCTGGGATTGTGTGTGCATCATGTGGCAAATAATTTATTGCAAGCACTAGGCACAAAAAAATGATTGCCGAATCATCTGCACATATGCTTGGCACCTTGAGCATTTTAATAAAGCATCTGAAGCCTTCTAGAGGCTGCAAAACCAAAGGATTGATGATTGTTTCTATAGCATACAAATCCTTTCTACACAGCAGAAATAGATGGTGGGTGTTTTAGTTTTGTTATTATGCAGTGTTCTCTTCCTTTTCCTTCAAAAGCAGATAGATCATTTTTTGCTAGTTTAAAGAAAACGGGATCAGATCGTAATTACGCATGGCAATTTGTGGGATTTTGAATAAGCAAGCACTCTTCATGAAGCCGAAGTGATAGGTTTCTTCATCACTCACAAAGCTTGCATAAAACTGAGCAACAAAATTGAATCCTATTAAAGACATCTCTTTCTGCATTTAATTTTTGCGTTTTTTTTTCTGTAACCAGTGCAGTAACAACTGCCTCTATGAAATTTTGGAATAACACCATGGGGGTGGGGGTGGACTATTTTATGAACCAAACAATTTGCATTCAGTTTAATGAAGATTACTGGAATACATCTTATTTCCACCAAGTTAAAGAGAGCACAAAGGAAAGAGAGTCTCACCTAAAATAATCTTCTGTGACTATCCCTCCCCCCAAGACTATAAGCTAGTTCTTTCATCTACAAATGATTTAATTTAAGTTCAAAGTATAATGGAGATAACCTCTCTCTTTCCCATAGTCACATGCTGATATTATGAGAATTTCATGGGCTTATGAATCACAAATATTATGTGTTTGTGCATTGGGACCTTTAAATTAAATGCTAAATATGAGCTGGAATACCCATGAGATATGCACAGAGTATGCATACGCCTCTTAAAAGCTTGCTGACAAGGCTAGAGACTTTCAGAACATCTTTCCCTTTCTTGCTTATTGCATTCTTACTACGTTTACTAAAAATGACAGCCTTTCATATGACCTTCCAAATGTGCTCTTCAAGGTGAGCCCACTTGGAGTCCCTGTTCTTTAATAGCAGAGCAGTTATAAACTGGATGTGGCTTTTGGCATTTCCTGCTGCAATGGATGAAGATAATGGTTGGGATCTAAATGGCTATAGACCACTCTCTATGCCCATATGCATAGGGGCTTTTCAGAAGCTTCTCCTACGCAAATCCCTCTGTTGAAAAGCACCCGGTGGGTTGGGAGATGCCTGGGATGGCATCTGGAGTGGTTGTGGTAGAAACGAAAAACCTTCAGATTCTGCTCCCACCCCAGTAATGCACAGAAGCACTTTGGAAAATACACAGGGCTCTTTAGATTCCATCTGTTGGCTGTAGTCATTTGCAATCCCATTTACACTTACATAGGAATAAGCCGAAGAATTGATGCTTTTGAATTATGGTGCTGGAGGAGACTCTTGAGAGTCCCATGGACTGCAATAAGATCAAACCTATCCATTCTTAAAGAAATCAGCCCTGAGTGCTCACTGGAAGGACAGATCCTGAAGTTGAGACTCCAGTACTTTGGCCACCTCATGAGAAGAGAAGACTCCCTGGAAAAGACCCTGATGTTGGGAAAGATGGAGGGCACAAGGAGAAGGGGACGACAGAGGATGAGATGGTTGGACAGTGTTCTCGAAGCTACTAACATGAGTTTGGCCAAACTGCGAGAGGCAGTGTAGGATAGGCGTGCCTGGCGTGCTCTGGTCCATGGGGTCATGAAGAGTCGGACAGGACTGAACGACTGAACAACAACAACAACAACAGCAATAAGCCCTACTGATATACTGGGAGTAAACATGCATATATGCAGGAGATTGGACTGTAGCTTACTTGTCCCAATGAAATCAGTGGGAATCAAAACACCACCATGCTCAAATCATTTTTTTCTTTCCAATTGATTCGGTTGAAACCATTTTGCAGGATCTCTTGTTAAGTTTGATTATTTAAAAATGTTCTTCGGCATTTAGACTCCCTGAATTTTTTTTTTATTAAGCATGGGAAGAGGGAAACTAAACCAAATCAAGAAGACTTAATGGGATTTGTTTTACAGATGCATATTTGATGGTTTTGCTACCCTCTCTGAAAACATGGCTGATGGCAAACTAATTGAAAGAAATGTGCGCAAATTGCTTTTACTTTTCTTCTTTGTATAGTGCTTAGGAAACAGTCACTTTATACGATGATTCGCCAGGAGGGCATTGATTGCTCCACCCTCAAACAGCACTCTTGATACCTTTTCCTAGTTCAAACTGCGGTAACAACTACCATACAAGCCACTCAATGGAAGAACGGCCTTTTATTTTTATTTTCCCCTTGATTTCTGACATTTACATTGGGCAGCTTTGAATCTCAGATACAAACCCCCATATTAACCTGCTGTCAATAAAGGATGGGAAGTCCTTCCATCACTGCTCCTTATGTCAAGCACAGCTGGTTATATTTCGGAAGAACTTGGATTGTTCTGCAAAGAGTTCTGGAAGCTCAAACAGAATTAATTGCTAAGGGCCTTGTTATGTGCCGATGTCAAAAGCTAAGAGCTGGACAACAGGATAAGATCAGCCAGTCTCCTAGGCAGCAGCTGGGGCTTACTCCCAAATTCCATCTCCTTCCTCAGCCGCTGTGGAGTGTGTGCATGGCTCCTGATGCCCTCCTCCCCTCTTGCCTCCTGATTTGCCCCTTTCCCACTAATTCAGATTCACTCACCAAGTCTGGGAAGGTATGGATCCACTGCATCCAGGAGGAGACATGTTGCCTAGGCAGGAAGTCCATCTCAGGTCTAGTACTCTTCATGCTACAGCCCTGAGGCTTCCTGCCTCTCACTTTCCCAGTCACGTTGGGCTGTGTACAAGATTTTCAACTCATGCAGTTCTAGAAAGGCATTGTTCGGCTTACAGCGCAGTGTAAATGAGGCCTGTATGTGGAGTGGGGGGGGGGGGAATCAGAGCATCAACTTGTCCTTTGCCTCAAGCAGAAAAAAATATATTGGTGGCCCATTGGGACTGGTAGGCTCGAAGGAAGGGAGACGAACAGTAGGTAGAGCCAGAACCAATGACAGGCAGAACCAGCTACTACTAGTTTTGTCGTCCTCCCTGTCGATTTTCACAAGGGCAACACTGAGATGAGGCAGCTTATATATTAGCAGTCACATCAGGGCTGGCAGAGAGCAGACTGAGGCTGGCAGGGCAGAGTACTGAGTACTGAGGAGGGTGTTCTCTTCCTCATCTCCTCCTGGGTTCTATGAAGAGGAAGGGAGCTCTCTTCCTGACAGTTCATAAAAGACAAATCTACCAATTAATTCCAATAAAGCAGGCAAGTTCCGACCCACTTTTGGAATTGTTTACGGGGAAAACCAGCAGTGGGTTGTTGTTTTTTTAAAGCATTTGTAGACATCTTATTTATTAACCACAGGCTATTTGAACAAAATACATCAATCCATCTATCATTTATTACTGCATATGGTCACAGACCTGTTGAGGCACAAGACATCATTTTGTAATGGGTAGGTAGGTAGGTAGATAGATAGATAGATAGATAGATAGATAGATAGATAGATATAGATATATAGATTAGATATAGATAGATAGATAGATAGATGATAGATAGACAGACAGACAGACAGACAGACAGACAGACAGATAGATAGATAGATAGATAGATAGCTTTGTGCTATTCCGTTCTTGCATGTTCTCATACCCTCCAAGTGTCCTTATTTTCCGGGGACAGTCCTGCCATTACGAAAACCATCTGATTAGGCTTCTGAGTAGATCCCAGAATGTCCTTATTTCCTCTGCCAGTGCTGCTGCCACCAAGCTCAGAAAGGACGCTGGTTGCAGTGGCTATGACACAGCACCTCATTGCCACACCACGGCCTTTCCATGACAACCACTGCTGGCCTCCTCCTTTGGGCAGCTCATAGCAGCTGCTGGAGAGCGGGTGGGGAGGAGGAGAGGCTGTTGCCGCCAAGGTCCAGTCCTGCCCTCTGAGGGCAGACTGAGCGCAGGACTTCTCTGGGCAGGAAGAGAGGAGAGGGATGCAAGGAGTCTTGATTTTTTTTTTATGCTTTGGGTGTCCGTGCCTAATCTTGCCCCTTTCTAAAATATATTATTTATTAGTGTGTGCTTTTCTTGTTGTAAATCTACCAGTGTCAGGATGCTGTTAGCAGCTCCCAGCAGGTTGCCCAGGAAATTATAAAGGAAAAGTTTCTTACATTCCTTTTTTATTTCAAACTTTACAGAGAGGCTATAGCACCCAGCCTCTTGGATAATGTCGTTGTCCCAAGTGAATCTCCACCCCCGTTTTTCCCACTTCCTCATTCGTCACTTCTATGGGTGCTGCTACATGCCCTCTGTCTTTGAGCTCTTTGCTCTCCTACTTTTAAGGCTCGCCGGGTTCTGGGAGATGGAGGGTCTGGAATGCTTTCTAGTGACAATGTGTCTGCCAGCTGCTGCTCTAGCTCTCCTTTTATTTCCCAACTTTCCCCCCTCATCTGCCTCTGAGCTGCGACCTCCCACAAACCCCTGTTGTAAATCTATACTGTCTTCTTCTTCCCTGGAATGGTCAGGATGGGGAGACGAACCCCACTCTTCCTCCCCTGCCCAGTCTCTGACAACCAAAGAACAAAATAAAATAAAATCTGGATTATGGGTTGTGGAGGATATGTGTCCCATTGGTGTGGTGGTGCACTCACCCTTCTTCTGACACCAAATGCACTGAGGGTGGGGGTAAAAAAAAATGGGTCAAGGAGGGTCAGTGAGAAATGTCCCTATTTTCATCTGAGGAATGTTGGAGGGTCTTGTGACTGGGAGGGGCTGGATTATGTTAGGGGCTACCTCTACTCAGACGTAAGCCCCATTGACTTTCCAGGCAAGGGTGTATAGGATTGCCGTCCAAGCTATCAGTTAAGCAGTGGGTGATCTTATGATGCTTTCAAACAATGTAATTGGCAAATCTGTTGTTTCACAAATCCTCCGTCTACTCAGTGCCATTCTCCAGTTGCTTTTCTGTGTAGCATGTGTGGTTTTCTTTCATGTCTTTTTGAGGATAACAAAATAGCCGCTCTTCTTCATGGGGGCCATTGATTTATTAGCAATGCCAGCTGTTTTTGCTCTCAGCCTGCATTGACTTGCTCCCATTTGCTATTCCAGGCTTTTACGGACCAAATACACAGATACATAAATCTATGTTCTCCAAACTGCTTAATAGATAGACAACAAGCCAGGCTGAAATGAATAATTTAGTCATCTTGCACAGGAAATATGGCCCTGAAATTGATTTTTCAAAAAATTAACTTGAATTTAAGCGGTTTATAATTCCCGTGCATTAGTAACTGTCAGTCGTGGGGCACAGAATGGGAGCTGTTTAAATATACACAGCAAACGACGAACTGCATGGAAGCACATAGTTATTTTTAAAAATCGCATTATGCTGCCTTTTATTGGAGCAAAGTAAGCTGGTTTACAATTGGACCAGGATCAAGCTGCCATATGAAATCCATTTCCTTCTTTATATGACAGGAAAGTTACCCCTACCTTCCCCATTATTGACTAGAGGCTTTGTAGATGTGTGGTTGCTTCCAGAGAATCTGTTCATTCATCATGATTTGCTTGCTGGAACTCATCACGAACACCTCCCTCTTTCTCTTAGAATGGCAACGGCACCCACCTGAAAGGTGCCGGAACTCACCTGAGAGGTGCCTGGCTGTGACCTCCATCTGACAGGTAACTTGATGCTGTTCGGTACGAACCTTTTCAGTAGGCCTTGGAAAACACAAAAACCTCCAGCAAAAGAAAGGTTGTAGATCAGGGGTCAGCAAACTTTTTCAGCAGGAAGCTGGTCCACTGTCCCTCAGACCTTGTGGGGGGCCGGACTATATTTTGAAAAAAAAAAAATATGAACGAATTCCTATTCCCCACAAATAACCCAGAGATGCATTTTAAATAAAAGCACACATTCTACTCATGTAAAACACCAGGCAGGCCCCACAAATAACCTAGAGATAAAAGGACACATTCTACTCGTGTAAAAACACGCTGATTCCCGGACTGTCTGCGGGCCGGATTTAGAAGGCAATTGGGCCGCATCCAGCCCCCGGGCCTTATTTTGGGGACCCCTGTTGTAGATAGTCAGCCAGAAACCTGATATTGCTTTTTGGTGGTTGTTGGAGGCAAAAGGAAAGCAGCTTAACCTTCACATATTGGATGGTTATAGAGAAACAGCTCCTCCGGCTAGTTCTCTGACATTACTGGCAGCCTCTTCTTAAGGCTTTAAGCAGGTTGGGAGCTCACTGCGCTTTTTCTGCCCAATACCAGCATGTCAGCTGGTGGATCTTTCTCCTGCTTTCAACTCACAAAGGCTTCTCCCCGCTACCCACCCTCAATCCTGGATTGCCTTAAAGGAGCCAGATGATAGTTTCTGGGCAGAGGGAATCTGGACGGCAGCCTCACATCCAATGCCAGCTGATCTTCACCAATCCCACTGGCATTTCCCCCCCTTCTTCCAACCAGCCAGATTTGTGTAACTCAGCTGGCAGGACTTGACTGCATTCTAGGCTTGGGGGACCTGGAAGTGCACAGGAAAACATCATTCGACCAGAGGCGCATGACTGAGCTCGATTTAATAATGAGCAAGGCTAGCCGTGAACCATCTAGCTGCTGTTGTCTTATGTACAAGTACAAGACATTTCTTCAGCTCTCTGAAGTATCATCGTTATAGGTGGGCCTGAAAATGTTAGACACGTGCTAACCTTCTGGAATGTTGGAAGCTTCAGTGAATAAAGGCAACCAGACATTGTTGCCGTTGTTCCTTTGCTCTCTGCTACCCTTGGACTGATTAAGGGCAGCTAAGGACATATCTCTGCTTTCTGCTCTACATTTAGGAAATCGGAAACCTTCCTTCAGAAGTCAAAATTCAAACCTGCTGTTGGGTTTCGTTGCTGTTGCTGAAGAGATGGTTTTGGTGTCTTGATGATGATGATGATGATGATGATGTATTATTTATACCCTGCCCATCTGGCTAGGTTTCCCCAGCCACTCTGGGTGGCTTCCAACAGAAGAAGAAGAAGAAGAAGAAGAAGAAGAAGAAGAAGAAGAAGAAGAAGCAGCAATAAAACATCAAACATAAAAAACTTCCCTAAACAAGGCTGCCTTCAGATGCCTTCTGTAAATCAGATAGTTGTTTATTTGCTTGACATCTGATGGGAGGGCATTCCAAAGGGCAAGTGCCACTACCGAGAAGGCCCTCTGCCTGGTTCCTCATAGCTTCACTTCTTGCAGTGAGGGAACCACCAGAAGGCCCTCGGAGCTGGACCTCAGTGTCGGAACTGAACGATGGGGGTGGAGACGCTCCTTCTTGAAGACCACATAGCTAAAAACGTGTTCAACGTAATACACAGACCCTCCAAGAGTCTCTATTTTCCAATGACAGTCCTGGATTTACAGAAGCTGTCCCGGTTTCTGATTTGATACCAGAATGTCCCGCTTTTCATTAGGACATCCCTATTTTCATTGGAGAAATGTTGGAGGATATGCAGTTATGTAAACCTCAAGCCAAGGAGATAAGTAACTATGCAGCCGTTAGAAAACATCTGAAGGCAGCCTTGTATAGGGAAGGTATTTAATTTTTAGTGTTTCATTATGTTTTTATATATGTTGGAAGCCGCCTGGAGTGGCTGGGGCAATTATAGTAATTAATTATTGTAATAATTAAAATTATTGTTATTGTTATTATGAAATAGGGTGTCCCTTTTTCACCAGAGAAATGTTGGAAGGTATGCATACATTTTCACTTAATAGCCACAGTGCTACACCCTGAACTTAGCTACATTTGTAAAGATAAAGCGCTTTATATGCGTTAGAACACTGTGCCAGCAGATGGTGCTGTGGAGTGCTGTCTTTCACCAACGGGATTTCCCTGTATGACGTTTACAATGAGTTCAACTGAATCACTTTTTTGATGTGTCTAGATCCACTCTGTGTCTTCTAATTGTGCTTACCAGGAGTACATCCATTTTACACCTGTGTTTATTTCTTATAACAAGCATATAATCAGGATCCCTAAGTACACGGCTGTTTAGCAATGCACATTGTTCATGCTTTATGCAGTTGCTGCAGGGAGCAGTAACAAACACAACTGTTACATCAAGTGTGACCAATGCCATACTTGTGACTATTTCAAGTTTCACAAATAATGGCTTAAATAATCAATTCAGATGCAACAATGAGACGGGGAAAATGTAAAGGCTTCATAAAATATTTTTTGCCGAATTCTCTTGTTAGCTGTTAGGAACAACATCACTAAAAGCTGTGTTTCAACACATAGGTTTCTGCATACAACAAATGCACCCTCTGCGGATATACAGGTGGAACTTGAAAAATTAGAATATCGTGGAAAAGTTCATTTGTTTCAGTAATTCAACTTAAAAGGTGAAACTAATATATGAGATAGACTCATGAAAGGCAAAGCGAGATATGTCAAGCCTTTATTTGTTATAATTATGATGATTATGGAGTACAGCTGATGAAAACCCCAAATTAACAATTTCAACTTTGGGGTTTTCATCAGCTGTACTCCATAATCATCACAATTATAACAAATAAAGGCTTGACATATCTCGCTTTGCATGTCATGAGTCTATCTCATATATTAAACTCCAGTAGCTAATGAAAACAATTGCTTACATAAATGGACTTTGCAATGACATTCAAATTTTTCGAGTTTCACCTGTACTAACGTATCAAAATATGCTTAAGTTTATGTTCAAAATACAAAAGTAACCAACTGCCATACCTTCTGACCTAGGAAATTAATCAATAAAACAAGATGAAAGCAGTTGTCAAGACAAGTGACTAGAAACTGACACTTCTATTATGAAGTACAGTCTAGAATGTTCCTTATCCAAATCAGTAGGCTACATGCAACCTGATGATGGATTATTAGCGTTTTCTCACTGTCTCAAAAATCTATTCAAGATTTGCAACACCAGTTTGTTATAACATTGATCTGAAGGATTCTGTGGCTGGTTGTTGGAGGAGACAGCAAGTAATCAGGTTTTCAGTTATAACTTGCAATACTTCGTTCCCACATAAAGCCATGCAATCGGAACCAACAGTTCAGATGACCTTTATAGTATGTTAGCAAGAAGCAAAATTTCCTTTGCAGCAGTAAAGATGTGGCCTTTGTTGTCTGCAAACTATCCTCCTGGGGAAGGCGGTTTTGGCTGAAATGTCAGCTTTGGAAGGAGCAAGAAATAACTAGGTCGCAAGTTGTGCCCAGGGCGTGATTCACTGCCATTTTTTTTCCCTCGAATTACATTGGTCTGGGACCTGCCATTAATAATTTGTCGGCTCTTTCAGGGGAACAGAAAGATGATTTAGTGCAATTAGCAGAATTTCAGATCTTTTATTGTATAGTCAAAGGCTACCCATTGCACAAAAGAAGAAAATAAAAAAAGAATAAATCACTAAGAGCATGACTAAAACAAAACAGCATAATGTTGAAACATCCAACATTCCATGCTAAAGCTAAATTCACAACCTATATTAATAGCATGGTGATACTGTTTAATCAACCCCCCCCCCCAATACCGGTATTCTGGGAGCTGTAGCAGACCCTCCAAATGTCTCTATTTTCCAGAGACTGTCCTGGATTTACAGAAGCCATCCTAGTTTCTAAGTTGATCTTGGAATGTTCTGCTTTTCCTTATGACGTCCCTATTTTCATTGGAGAAATGTTGGAGGGTATGGAATAGGATGTCCCCAGGCATTCCCCCCCCACTCAACACAAAATGAGCATTCTCATATTATTTGCAATTTCACGGGCCCAAGTCATTATGTAGCCCAAGGCAAAGGAAAAGATGGAGTCTACCCCCATTCTGTGTACAGAAGCAAGGTGGGCTGGTGGTTGAATCCTACTTTACACTGGTGTTGGGACTGGGGATGATGGAGAATTCCAGTGCAATGGAAGTGGGAGCGGAGTCTGGATCTGCTGCCCCGTGAATCCTGCTTCCTGAAGTGGTTGCCTCACCTTGCCCCACGGGTGGGCCGCCCCTGCTTCCAGATGTTGGTCTCCCATTTCCATCAACTCCTGAGGCATGGGCAGTGTTTAGGGAAGATGGGAGATGTGTGTTGAGGTCCCCAATCCACCCCTCAAATAAAACACACTTCACACCAGATATAAGTTTAAGGTTTTTGGCATTAATTTGGCCACAACTTTATTGAATACAAAATAAGTGAGTGGTTGCTTAGGCATTGGTTAAGACTATCTGTCCCTCTGGGGACAGAACTGACATCCACCCGCCTGTGGAGTCAGTATAGGGGAAAACACTTTGGGGAGAGAGAGTGTGCGCCCATTCTCCCCTAATGCTCCCAGGGGCTCGTGCGTGGGCCCTGCCCTCAGACCGGGGGATACGGACAAGCATGGTGAGCCCCTGGATTCCTTTAATGGAATTTCCCTTGCAGCAGCAGCCTTGAAGGGGCAACCACAGCCAACCTGCCCCTTCGCAGCATAGGAGGGGCAACCACAGCGAACTCTGCCCCTCCTCAACCAATTTATAACCAATGCCTAACCGCCAACCTTACAAGTTGTGACTAATTGCTACACAGTAGGCGAAAACCAAATGGCACCAGCCAATCAGCCAAATGGAAGAATTCCTACCAGGCCCCTGCTCCAACGCAGATGACCCCATGACAGGCATAGCAAGGTCAATGCAGAGGCCTAATAATAGGGAGGGAGGGCGGGTGATCCGATGCATGAAGCCAGGAGAGCTCCGTCATTTATAGGCTCTGGGCTGTCTATCAAGAAGTTTCAACATATGAATCTCCCCAACGACACCCAGAGCCCAATCACAGTTGTGGCCATCCAGACTAACCCGCCCAGCAGCAGAGGGGTGACTTGTTAGCCCCCACCGCAACACGTGCTCTCCATGAAGGAGAACACACTTTGTAGTCTAACAGCATCTGGAGTGCCACACATTGCCCTGCTCTTCTGTGTAGTATTTTTCTTGTCATAGCTCTGAACTTTCTTGCAGTTTTAATTAGGCCACCCTAGCAGTGAGAGTTATATAAAACCTCTATTTGCTGTCTTTATATGCAGCCGCCTTCCACCTGGTGCCCTCCAGATGTTTTGACTACTACGACGCCCATCAGCACAACCAAGCCACACTTGCGAGGGATCCTGGGAATTGTAGTTCAAAAAGTCTCGTGGGCACCAAGTTAGGAAAGGCTGGCTTTATTCTTCCTGCTTCTCAGAGGCAAGACACCCTTGGAAACAAGACAACATACTTCTGTTTATTCCAACGGGCCTCTTATAAATATATTCTTACAGTGTCAGCTTGCCGGTCAATAGGGAGAGAGTAAATAGGTGATTTCTTCTGAGCAGGAGCTCTTCAGTCTATTTTGTCTGCATTTCCCTGGAATGTGAGGCCAAGGAGAGCAAAGTGTTTTCTTTCAAAAGAATAATCGAAATCATTGTGTTTCCAGGTCTTCTCCTGGGGAATATGTCATGCCAAATATAGCTATGTGCAAAGCAAGAACATTTAAAAGGAAACGATGGCCTCACACAGAAAGTTTGTAAGCTTTTAGAAGTTGTAACCTTTTTTCCCCAAAACCTTTAAGCACCTCCTACAGAGTACTATTACCAGCAAGTTGCAAGGTTCAAAAAGTCACACTTCCGAATTGGATCTTTGAGGAATATTTGACAAACTCCATAAACTTTATCATGATTCGTTATAGTATTCTGTGTGCCTCCCCTCACATAGCTTTCCTGTCAAGAACACACAGTGCTTCCTACTCATGCGCCCTGTGATGTTTCCCACAGTCCTAGACTACTAATTAAACCGATGTCACATGTAATATCAGCCCAACAGCACCTTGTCCATTGTAACAAGGATGCAATTTGCGTGTCGAGGTCCTCAAGCCACCCCCCAATGATTAAACACAGAGACATAAATTTTGGTTTGGGTTTTTGGCAAATAATTTAGGGCCACAACTTTATTAAAATACAAATTTGGTGAGTGGTTGCGTAGGCATTGGTTCAGACTATCTGTCCAAACGGGACAGCTGCTGACTTCAGTCAGCGTCGGGAGAATGCAGCTGGGGAGAGTTAAGGAGGCTGGGGACGAAGCCTCCCCCTCACCAGCGGTCCCGGGGGCTCTGCCTATGGCCCTAGCCCCAGACCTGGGGTTCGGACAAAGCAAAAGAGCCGCCGGATTCCTTTAACGGAATTCCCTGTACCAACATAAACATGATTGTGGAGGTGGGGCCTCACCATCCGAGCAATCCAAAACATAACCAATGCCTAACCGCCAACCTTACAAGTTGTGACAAGTTGCTACTGCAGTAGGCGAAAACCATAAGGCAACCACTAATCAGCCAGATGGAAAAATTCCTACTGGGCCCCTGCTACAAAGCAGACGACCCCATGACAGGCAGTTGCAAGGTCAAAGCAGAGGCCTAAGAAAACAATGGGGGGGGGCGGGTGGGTGATCCGAAGCTCGAAGCCAAGAGAGGGATCACCCTGCGTGCAGAGGATTATAAAGGACGCTGACCTGTCCATCACAAATTGCTACATCTCACTTTGCCCAGTAACTCCGCCTGACCAATCCTGACTAAGGCCAGCGTCCAGCCACTCCCTACAGGTCAATTTAGTGTCTTGCCAGGCCCCGACCGCAACACGTGCTCTTACTCAGGGTAGAACCCGATTTGCGTGTCGAGGTCCTCAAGCCACCCCCCAATGATTAAACACAGAGACATAAATTTTGGTTTGGGTTTTTGGCAAATAATTTAGGGCCACAACTTTATTAAAATACAAATTTGGTGAGTGGTTGCGTAGGCATTGGTTCAGACTATCTGTCCAAACGGGACAGCTGCTGACTTCAGTCAGCGTCGGGAGAATGCAGCTGGGGAGAGTTAAGGAGGCTGGGGACGAAGCCTCCCCCTCACCAGCGGTCCCGGGGGCTCTGCCTATGGCCCTAGCCCCAGACCTGGGGTTCGGACAAAGCAAAAGAGCCGCCGGATTCCTTTAACGGAATTCCCTGTACCAACATAAACATGATTGTGGAGGTGGGGCCTCACCATCCGAGCAATCCAAAACATAACCAATGCCTAACCGCCACAGAGCCACCGGCTCCCGCCAAAACCACTCACAAACCAAGCCCAACCGTAAGGCCCTCAACTATTGCCGCCAACCACAAACGTTCCCCTCAGGGGAAAGGTGGACGCCATCCCTCCGAAACAGGGAGGCAGACTGAATAATGATGCCAGGGTGCGGAATGTCTCAACCTCCCAGGGCACGGACCGTTTGGACCGCTAAACCATTGACCCGCTTGCGTGCCCTCTCAACCGCTGCCGGGGATCGTGCTCCCTGCCAGGAAAAACGTTGCAAAAAGGTGCGACCACACCAAAATAGCGTCAGGCAGGCCAGCCCTCAGGGTCCGCAAGTCGCCGTGGATGAGCCGGCACAAGGTGCGGCAATCCGTCCTGGGCAAATCATTCCCTCCCAATTGCAAGAGCAGAACGTCAGGGGGACCCAACCAAAAGACCCTATTCTCAACCAGGGGAATGAGCTCCTCCCAAAGCATGCCCCGCTTGCCCGACCAAGTTACCCGGACCCGGGGAGAAAGTCCAAGATGCTGAAAAAACCCCAACTCCCGTGCTCTGGCGCTGGCCCAGTGCATGATGCTGTGTCCAAAAAATCCAGACACGGATGGGAACAGGACCTGGAAACAGAATACAAGCAGCATCAAATTCAACATTAGGGCTGAGGTCTCACATACCCCTTAAAGGCTGCGGACCTCCACCTTCCGATTGGTCGCTGCCCCAATTCAACGAATGAAGGGCGTAATTGTTGGCCGGGATGCCGCAGGCGGCAATGGCCTTGCGCATGCCCCCAGAGAATAGGTGTCTGGTGAAAGGAAGGGAATTGGCAAGCACAAAAATGGGCCATCCCCCCAACGGCCGAATCGCCAAGTACTTACGTGTAACACGGACTGGGCAGGGGCCTAGGTGCCCCGCTGCAGGCAAGCGAACGAGGGTCCCCCTACCCAGCTGGTCAGTCTTAGCATATCAGATGGAAATGACTACCTCAGTTGGCGAAAGAGATACGTCAGGCAGTGCCAACCCCTATGGCCAGCTGGAGTGGCTTCCGAGACAACTTCACCTACCCTCAACGCACCAAATAACGATAAAGAAAATGCCTCTGCGAACAGCTGGGCCTCAAACCTTGACCAGCAACTGCACTTCAATGGTGAACGCATGCTGGTCAACAGGTTGAAGGAAATTGGGAGCTTCCCAGGGGCCCTTGGTGGGCCCATCCTACCCCAACCCTTGTGGGCCTGTCGTGCCAAAGTGGACGCACAGGAGTCCACCTCAAAAAGGATTTTGCAAAAGGAAACGGCTGCCGCCTGAATTCGAAGAGTCTTAGGGGCCCTACCCTGCTAAAAAGGAAAGCCAGGTACAGGAGGACCTGCGCTGCTGTGGCAAAGTTCCAATGGCCCAGCAGTGACTGGAGGTGCCACAGAATTAATGTGGGAAGTGGAAGGACATCCTCTATCACCTCACTGCTGGTGGCGATTTTCTCCGCTGGCAGGCTAGACGTCTGGGCGACTGTGTCTAGCAAAATGCCCATTAGACCAGCCGGGTAGTCGGGCCCTCGGTCCAGCCGCTGCCAACGGTACGCCCAGCTGATCAATCAGGGTAAAGGGACAACCAACAGGGGGGAAATTAGAAGGGGGGGCTGAAGGCGAACCGTGGTGGACGCCAATTCAGGGAGGGCATCAATTGGAGGCGGCGGGCAGGGGCTGCGGGGTGGACTTAGCGGCCTGCTGGGCGCCTCCTTTCCCCCCCCGGGAGGGCCGCCCGCCCCGAAAGCACGAGTTTATCGGGTGCGGCCCCGCGCACCTTTCACAAATGTGAGGGAAGGTGCAGGCAGGACGCTGGCACGTCCCTTTGTTGAATGCCCAGCAGCAAAACCTTCGGCCCGACTGAATTGTGGGCTGCTGAGTCTTGCCCTGCTCGGGGGCCTTCTCAAGAATATGGGGCGCTACATAGGTGGACCAGATGTCTATGTCCCTGCGATCCCAGCGGGCCGACGGGATCCGATGAGCCCTGGTCCTAAATTTCTTGTCATAAGTGATGGCCGCCGTCTCGCCAGCCATCGCGTACGCCATGCGCACGATGGACTGGTAGACTAGAAGATGGAGTGCTCTCCGCGGATAAGAGGCCGAAACAATCCCCGCAAAGACTTGGAAGCAGTCAAGCCAGCGCTCAAAAGTCCGCTCTGTCCTGGCCGCCCCCGCCTGTTTTCTGGATGGAACAACTGTTCTCTCCAGATCCGGGCGCCCATCTTCGGGTGGGTCCAACTTGAAGATGTCGACATATCGACCCTCAAGAATCCTATTCCTGATTTTTGATGACAGGTGACTGCCAGGAATAATGTCCTTTGCCCTATTGGTTGATCCGATGGGATCCGGTACTGGGACGCCTCCCTGGTACTCCAATGGGGCCCCATACTTCGCCCTATGAGAATTGGCCCGCCTCTGCAGGGCCCAGCTGGGGAGGCCTGGGGTCGACTCGCCAAAGCCCCAGTAAAGCCTGCTGTCCACCCCCTGTTCCCCATCAGAACTGGAAGAGGTCGTACCTGAAGTAGACGAGGAATCCGCATCCCGACTCTTCTTACCACGGTGCCCGCAACAGCGCTTGCGCCGACGCTTCCCTCTGGCCGATGTCTTGGGCCGCACTGGAAGGCTGTCTTCCACTGAGGAGTCGGAAGCTGGCTCTAGTTGAGGAACTCCCACGACCGCAGGTGCTGGAGCGAGTTGGACTGGGGCTGCCGAATCCGGCCCTAGCGGAAGGGGGTTGCTCTGGCTCCTCCCGGCACGCCTGCCAGCAACCGATTTTTGTCGACACTTTCTGGCCGGTGCCACCCTCGGTTGCGATGACTGGACGACCGCTGTGGAGTCCACCGGCTGCGAGCCCTGGGTAGCTGGACCTGCAACAACTGAACCAACAGAAAGGCGTGAGGTAGCAGATGCTCCCTTTTTCCGTATTCTGGGCTGCTTACCCCGCTTCTGAGTGGGCTGTGAACCGCCCACCAACTCTTGGCTGGGGACCACTGTGTCCTGAGCGTGAACTTGCACCGTGGGCGGGGCCATGACCAAGGGGGGCTTGGCTATCCCTGACACCACCCCCGATGGGGGGACAAAGTCATCATCGCCGCTAGAAGCAGACGTGGTTTGGGACTGCCGCTCATCAGGCGGGGGGCTAAAGCCCCCCTGGGAGGTACCCTGCGGGGTTGAGCTACGCATGAGACCTTCCATACCCAATTCGAAGCGGGCCAACGCCGCAGGATCACTGGCCAAAGTGGCCATAAACGCCTCTACGCGACCTAAAGTAGCGCTAGGCGTGGGGGAGCGCAAGGCCTGCGATGGGCCACGGATCTTACGTTTTAAGGTCACCTCAGCCTCCACTTGGGTGGCGGCCTCCGTTTCCGCCATCGTTCCTGAATGGTCAGGAGACTACCTGCTACTGCGATTCCTTGGCCAAATTAAATGTGAGGTAGTGCAATCTCTGAACGTCCACTAGGGGCACCAGTGAAAAGCAGGAATCTCCAAATAAAACAGTGGCTGCAGTAAACTATGCAGCCACCAGGTGGCAGCTGTCTGACTCAGTCAGGCTTAAGAAGAGTGCAATCCCAAGGCGGCCACCGGGGGCACCAGTGAGATGCACTCGGAACTAGCTGAAGTAGGGAGAGGAAGGGGCCAAAGCGCCCAGGCAAAATGGCGCCAATAAATCTGTTTCGGCCACTGAGGGCCCCGTCAGGGACTGTGGGGCGCTGCCGAGGCACAGGGGCCGAGGAGGCGCACCCCGCCTCTCCACCCGCGAAACCGCTAAGAGCGGGGCTGGCGGCAAGCGGGCTAGGCCTCCCTTTCAGGCACCCGGAGGGCACCAGGAAGCCCGCGCGTCGGGCTCCGGGGCCGCAGCCGCAGCGTCGGCGCGCGGCACGGCCCGCGAACGGCCGGGCAGGAGGCCGAAGGAAACGGCCCGCCGCCGAGCGCAGGGCCTCGCAAAAGGAGGGGGGAGAGCCACCGGGGCAAGGCGAAGCGTCCTCCGGCTCCCTCCCGCCGAGACCGACCCTCCCCGCGCCAGGTGAGCCTCGCGGGGTGCGACGGGCGGCCCTTTTGGAGTGGGGGGGGAAGCAGAACTGCGCCGCGGCCGCTGCAAGGCTGGTGAGAGCCGCCGGGACTGCAGCGGCTCCTAAATGGCTGCCTACAGCCAGGGGCGGCACAGCCGGCCGTTTCCCCTACGGGCTGGGTGGCCACAAGATCCCCTGCACAACAATGGGCACGGGAGGAGGGGAGTCCTCGCGGCCCGCCGGCAGCCAGGGGCAGCCCAAACGGCCGTCACTCCTCCCGCTGTACAGCCCCAATAGCCCCCCCGGGTGACTAAGGCCCAGGAGGGGGAAGCCGGTAATGCGGCCTCCTCGCGAGGAGGCCACGCGGGTGCCCTGCGAACGGCGAGGGCTCAGAGGGACGGCTGGGCTGGGAAGAGGGAGCCGGGCTCGATAAATGGGGCTGCAAAACTGCCCTAGCTAACTAAGGAGAAGGGATGTGGGGGTTGGGGGTGTGGGGGAAGGGGGGAGGGAGACGAAGGGGGGATAAATAAATTCAAAGAGCAGGGAAATAACGGGGCGGTGGGGAATTAAACAGCAAGGAGGCTAAGATAAGGCAAACAGTAAAAGGGATTAGCAGATAATGAAAGCGAAAGTAATACGACCGTAGTCTTAGCTCAGCGACCGGTGTGATCCGAAGCTCGAAGCCAAGAGAGGGATCACCCTGCGTGCAGAGGATTATAAAGGACGCTGACCTGTCCATCACAAATTGCTACATCTCACTTTGCCCAGTAACTCCGCCTGACCAATCCTGACTAAGGCCAGCGTCCAGCCACTCCCTACAGGTCAATTTAGTGTCTTGCCAGGCCCCGACCGCAACACGTGCTCTTACTCAGGGTAGAACCCGATTTACAACAGAGAACAGACAGGAAGAGAGTGGCTAAGAGTTCTCCTTGCTACCATTTTCTTCCTGAATCTTTCTATTAAATAGTGGGTGGACATAGCAGACGACACTGTGATTCTTCAAGCAGCTCTGTTTATTCTCAGGCTGGAACAGAACTGATCTGAAGGGCTCAGCAGCCTGCCTATATAGAACTCAGCTACAAGCAACAGTAACAACTTTCTGTAGTTACCCAATCCCTGAACGTCACTTTCAATCCATCATTTGCATGTGTGGACCTGGGTGAAAACTGCAGCAGCATGAACTATATACACACCCCTAGTGGCCTAGGGTGAGAACTTTTTTTAAAAAAATTCTCTCTTTATTGTTTAAAAACACACAAAATAAACATATACATCACATATATCAACTTCTTCAAATATAAATATTTACATACATAACTGCCATCCACATTCACACACACACCTTCTCGTACCTCCAGTTATCCTCATTGTATTTTGTAGAATTGTAATTGTATAGCGTACAGTTATAATTTCTATTTCTATTTCATATTTTTTCATCTTTAGATTTCCAATTACTTGTGGCCTGGGGTGAGAACTTCAATACATAACACTTTCCCTACTCATATGCTGTCACTGGTGTGGAATTCCAGACCTGTGTCAGAAAGGCAAGACTGACAATACTGGTGGGCGTCCCAGATGAGTTTCATAGGGTAAGCAGCCCAAAGGGAAAGTATTAAGCTGGGGTAGCCAATACAGTGTTTTCCAGATGTTGTTGGTCCCTAACTCTGTTTCCTGCTTGGCAGGGGGTTGGACTGGATGGCCCTTGTGGTCTCTTCCAACTCTACGATTCTATGATTCTCATCAAGCCCATCCTGCATGACCAATTTCCAGGGATGATGGGAATTGTAGTTCATCAACATCTGGAAGGACCGTGTTGGCTCCCACTGTGTTCAGCATTGAACAAAGAGCTTTGGTTCCCAACGGCTTCTAGAAAACGCTTTTATCCAGGAAAATGTTTAATTCCTTTTAATAATAATAAAAAAATTCACTGGGTCAGATCTTCCACTACTACCCATTTCAGCAGACCCAAGCAGTTTTTGTAGAAGATAAAACAGCCCTTTCTCTCTGCTCACTTTCCAATGGCAAAGCATGCTTTGCAACAGAAAAGCAGCCTGCTGAATTAGCAGTTCATAAGCAGTAGCTGTGTAAAGTGTAATTTGGGCTCCAAATGACCTCCCCTTTCCTTCCTTTACTCCTTCACCCCTTTATTATCCTGTCATCTTCCCTGATTCCTCCCCCACCCCCCACCCACCCCCAAATTTCTCTTCTTCAGTCTGAGGCCTATTCTGTTGCCTTCCACCAGTTTGGCCCTTGGTCCTTTGGCTCAGTGGTGTCCTGTCTTCTGTGATGTCTTCTTGTTTCCACTGATAGGATTGTGGAAGATCAGGGTTCTCAATCACAAAGGGAACCTACATGGAGAGACAAGGCCCCCTTGCTTCAGAAGCTGTCTCTCAAATGTGAGAGAGGACAGGATGCGCTCCCTGACCTTAAGAGTGGAACTAAAGGTACAACCTCCTCATCTCTTCATACCCATGTTGCACAAACACTCTAGTCTATGTTATAGATTCTGTATCATCAAATAAAGTTAACAAAGCACACTTTTGTTCTAATTTGGCATTTATGGGACCCAGGAAATCAATTATGTTTGTGCAAAATTGGGAACTCTGTCCGACAGCTTCGTCACATTGCTGTTGGACCAAATCTTTATATTAACAAATGTGGACTTGTTAATTCCAATGAATTTATTCAACCCTTAGGATGTGATTCTGTCTGGGAGTAATTAGCTGAGTAGGTCGTAATATATTCTGGTGGGACTTACTTCTGAGGAGGCATGAATAGGGTTGTTGTTGTTTTTAGTGATGCCATGTTGTGTGGCATATTAAAAATACATTTTAAAGCAATATTCTATACAAGTTGAGAACAGTGAGGGGAAATAAGCCCATAAAACATTGGTTTCAGAATGCAGTGAGAAGGTTGAGGGGTGATTTCTTTTTCCCTAATTCAAGATCATAGCCTTATGTGTATTAACATTCTTGCTGAGATAGCTGCTGTTGCAAATACAATCACAGGGAAATGTGTGGCTCTGCACTTGGCAAAATAATCTGGAGGGGGCCTGACTGTTCAAACTAATCATGGCTTTTAAGAAGAAAAAATCCCATCTGTTTACTGTACACTTTTGAAGCCAGGATAACAGTCTCGAATCACAAATGGTTTGGGGCAGCGTAGCAATTTCTGAATCTTAAAAGCATGGGAAAAGTCCCATTGCAGTGACAAGTAAAGGCCTTAGCTTGAATTTGATCTACGTGACTCGAAAACTTTTAAACAATTTTACCAAAGCACATTTACTCAGTGTTTTGGGACTCATGCTTACTTCAGATTCCCAATACGTTGTGGTCTAAACCACTAAGCCTGTTGGGCTTGCTGATCGGGAGGTTGGTGGTTCGAATCCATGCCATGGGGTGAGCTCCCGCTGCTCGGTTCCAGCTTCTTCCAACCTAACTGTTATGTATTGAAGTTCTCACCCTAGGCCACTAGGGGTGTGTGTATATAGTTCATTCTGCTGCAGTTTTCACTCAGGTCCGCATATGCAAATGAAGGATTGTAAACTGACATTCAGGGATTGGGTAACTACAGGAAGTTGTTACTGTTGCTTTGTAGCTGAGTTCTATATAAGCAGGTTGCTGAGCCCTTCTTCTCACTTCTGTTCCAGCCTGAGAATAAGCAAGAGCTGTTTGGAAATCACTGTGTCGTCTGCTGTGTCCACCCACAACTTAACACTCACAGTTCGAAAGCACACCAGTGCAAGTAGATGAATAGGCACCACTGTGGTGGAAAGGTAAACAGCATTTCTGTGCGCTCTGGCACTTGTCACAGTGTCCTGTGTGCCAGAAGTGGTTTAGTCATGCTGGCCACATGACCTGGAAAGCTGTCTGAGGACAAATGCCAGCTCCCTTGGCCTGAAGCGAGATGGACGTCACACCCCATAGTCACCTTTGACTGGACTGGTGGTATGGGTAGCAGGCTGAGTGATTTACCAACAGCCACCAGAACATTTCTCAGAAAATGGAGGCCGCCATGCTTTTAGCTTACGCTTCACATCTCCTGTATGGGGACAGTACTACTAACCTAGGGTGACTTCATATTGTAATTATATCATAGGAGGGATCAAAGTGCACCCTGGAACTTTAAGTTTGTGTAATTAAAGTGGGTGAAACTGCTTTCCATTTCACACACACACAAACTGGACTTTTGCAGTTAGGAAAGTAACAGGGAAATGAACTGAAAAGAGTGAGATGAATGAACGATTAATGGGAAATCAAGAAAGCACCCCGAAAGTAAATCACGACCAATGTTTACTGTCATATAACTGCCTGGTAAACCAATCAGAATGAATCTTCAATAAAGATTGGACGTATTCTAACTGCAACATAAACTCTCTGCAAGCAAATCAGGATGAATACTGAATATGCTGGTTGCCTGGATTGGGGATGCCAGAGAATTGGAAATGGTAAGTGGGAGTCGCATATTGTCAGACGTCAGGAACAGAAATCACACAAGATATATGGGTAGGTAGAATAATAGAATTATAGATCAGAGTTGGAAGGATCTGGGGATCGAACCGGTGACCTTGGTGTTATCAGCACCAGACATAACCAACTGAGCTATTTGAAGGGTGAAAATTCAGCAAATGGTACAGTCCATAAACAATTGTGTCATTTACTACAATGTTTTCAACATTTCCTTTCCATTGAGATGGATTAAGTAATTAAACTCCAGTTTTGCGGAGTTCGTAAACCGAATAGTTCGTAAACAGGACTGCTCATAAACCAAGGTACCACTGTATTGTGTTCTTAAAGGCCAACCCCACCTTCTTTTCAAAATATACTGTATTTATTATTACATTTAGCGATCCCACCATTTCTCCAAGGAGCTCAAAGTGGTCTACATGGTCTGTCCCCGTGTCTGTTTTCTCCTCACTGCAACCTTGTGACATAGGTCAGCCTGAGATTGGCTTTTTGCATTGCTTCGTATTGTTTTATGAAATTGCAATATTTTGCGTCATGAAGCTGTCCAGCATGGTTTGTTGTTGTTGTTGTTGTTGTTGTTGTTGTTGTTGTTGTTGTTGTTGTTTTTGCACTAGAAGGGCAGGGTATAAATGCTTTAAGAAAGCAAAAATAAAATAACAGCCACTGTATTTAGAAGTACAATCCCTATCAAGTTCTGCGGAGCTTTCTGTGGGGTTTACTCAGCAATCTGTGTTTAGGATTTCAACCCTGAGTGGTTTACCCAAACCTGTGTATGTTTACTAGGAAGTAAGTAAAACTGAGTTCAATTAAGAGTGTGTAGGATTGCAGCCTTAGCAAATCTTCCCATCTCCCAAGTAAATTCTGAGAATTGTAGTTTTCTGAAGGGAAGCTATGAATCTCCAGAATTTTTGTTACCACCTCACCACAACCTTCAGGATTTTTTGGTCATGGCAAAACTGCATGTATAATGTAGAGACAAGGTATGAATTTCAGGGCCCCCTTTTTTTTAGCATAGGAAGATGCCTCACAGTTTATTCCCCCTCCCAAAGCCGAGTCAGTCCTGACTCTGTTACATAACTTTTTAGACTTGAATAGCCTGTTTTAATATTATTTTATTACACAGAGACTCTGAACTGCTAAAGTGTCACCACCAAAGTTGTCAGTAATAATAAAAAAAGAACTAAATATAGAACAGATGCATGAACACCCCTGGAGCCAAATGTATTATGGAGACACAGCTGTTATCGCACTCCTTGAGACTCCCATTTTCGCCTGCTCACGCAGTGCACACCTGTAGATTGCTGGCAAGGCGCTTTTTCTTGCTGAGCCGAGGTATTTTTTTTCAAGTTCAAGCCCAGCCTTGTAACTCAGATGTAAATGTAATTAATTTTCACCCACCCTTCTCCACCACATTTTAATGAATGTGCATCCTTATAAGCGAATGTTTTAAAGCTGTTTTGTTCCTGTTTATAGCTTCAGTATTTTCTGAATGCAGAAGCACCGGAATGAATGTTACTTATCATGTACAATAGTAAATTCTCATACAGCCCTGCTAGGAAGAGAGTCGTTTGTCTCAATGGGGTTTTTGTGCTAATGTGGTGCTTCAAGAGCTGATCTGCATTGTGTTATTATAAAGAAGCTAAGAGGTTTCATGCTCAGGAATGTTACTTTAAGTATATGGCTTTAACTGCACTGCAGACCATTGGATTTTGGCTTATGGGTGTGGGATCCAGTGCTCTTTTCAGATCTCTTTGGACCCCCTCTCCTGCAATTTCTGAAGGTTCAACATTTTCTAGACAACAAACAAACAAAGAAACAAAAAAAAAAATCTGTTACATTTCCACCTGGTGCCCTCCAGATGTTTTGACTACTATGACGCCCATCGTAGGGCGTCGGGATAGGATATCTTAAACAATATATCCTCCTCCACATTCCTAAACATTCCCACAATCAGTACCATGCTCTAACCAGTTGAGCTATCCAGAAAGAACACAGGAACAAATTCTCTGCCAACCAACTCAAAAGCTACGGTTATCGTCATAGTAGCTGTACATCCCAGAGGTTTAGCACTGAAAACCTAAACCCCAGTCCTAAATACATTATATGGAAGCAAAGTTTTCCTGATATTTGTGCACTTTAATTCTTCATTAAGGCTACAAACTTGCTTGGGAATACAGTGGTGCCCCGCTAGACGAATGCCTCGCTAGACGAAAAACTTGCTAGACGAAGGCATTCGTCTAGCGGAAGGCTGCCCTGCAAGACGAATTTGTCAATGGGGCTGCCTCGCAAGACGAATTTTTTTTTTTCCCGTCTAGCGAAAACCGTGGTTTGCATTGGTGCTTCGCTAGACGAAAAAATCGCTAGACGAAAATACTCGCAGAACGAATTATTTTCGTCTAGCAAGGCACCACTGTAAACTCTATTGGGCCCAATAGGATTTACTTCAGTATAGAGCTGGGCTGAATGACTGTTGTAGAAATATACAGTGACCTGTTTGTACTGTTCCCTGAATATAATGGGATTGACTTCCTAGTGGAAAGCATAGAATCAAGTTTTAAGAATGCTTAGGATCACAGTTTTAATTTACATTGGTACCTCTGGTTACGTACTTAATTCGTTCTGGAGGTCCGTTCTTAACCTGAAACTGTTCTTAACCTGAAGCACCACTTTAGCTAATGGGGCCTCCCACTGCCACTGCGCCGCCAGAGCACGGTTTCTGTTCTTATCCTGAAGCAAAGTTCTTAACCTGAAGCGTTATTTCTGGGTTAGTGGAGTATGTAACCTGAAGCGTATGTAACCCAAGGTACCACTGTATCTAGTTTATGGCTCCTTTATTTCATCTTCACATACCTCAAAAGTACAGTAGATAAATGACAGCAGAAACACTGAGGCCCAGCAAGAATTCTACTCTCTAACAATAATTCTATTGATCATATACCAGACTGTGATAAATCCTAGCACAAGGTCATTTTATTATCTCCACTCTGATTTCCTTGAGGCTGCTGTTCTTTTGATCTTATATATACATACACACACTTTCATTTAGAAATACATAGCAGTGATTTATTCACGTCACATCGTGTCTTTCTTTTTTTAATAAAACATGCAACTGGAGTAACTAAGTTCTGTCTCTAATGTGCAAGTTACGTGACTAATTCATTAGCTTTGTCACCGATTTATAAATTATACAACGGATTTTAAGCTGTGCCGACTTGGATCTATATTTCATAGCATGGAATGTAAATATCTGTTTTATTAATAGCAGTTTGTTTATTAAACACAGGATTAAATGTTAACCTCAAGCCATGCCATTTCGAATTAGGTTGCCCTTCCCCACCCGCCCCCTAGCGTGCAGAAAACAGCCTTTAAAGATTTATGGAATGCAAGTTTTTAAGCAATAGAAAGTGATTTTATTGAGTTTACTTTGCTAACACAAAAGCTTGCACATCTATATTTTCTATAGCTGAATCTCCCTGTACTATAGGGCAGGCTCATCCATCAGTAGTTTAGTTTTCTGGGAGGTAGGATGTCAGTGTCTCAATTATCTCACTGTTGCAACCTTGGGGAAATGACTGAAAGGAATAAATCATTGAACTGAGAGGCGGAGGAGTAGTGGGGCAACTAGCCACCTGACAAGCTGTGATGTCTCAATAAATTTTGGCACTTTAAAAAATAATAATTCAATTGCTGTGAGCTTTCTTTTATATAAAAAAGAAGAAGGTGGTTTTCATGAAACAACAATTCCCTGAATTTTCAAATGCTTGCAAGGGTTACCACCTGCCAGAATTTTACTGGCCTTATCAGAGGACTTGTAGGCGCGAGTTCAAAGTATTGCCCGAGTGGAGTTGCCATCCAGCCCTCTTTCTACTGACTTGGCCAGGATGTTATCCTTTTTGGCCAGCTTACGGTTTTGGAGCGGGTAAGGAAGAATCCAGCCAAGCCATTCTAGCTGTTGGCCTAAATGAACTAGCACATCCTAAAACACAATGGCTGCATATATATATGTTGTGATGGCTATGCGTTGTTAATGCAAATGTGTGCAATTTGTGTGGCCCCATGAAGCTCCTCCTCTTAGTAAGGAAAGCATGGGCAGATCTACACTTACGGTTTTTAATGTTAAGGAAAGGTTAAGGAACGGTTTTGCTAATATAGATGGACACGTGACATCCTACCTTTTACATTCATAATGTATTATTATCTTGTCTTTTTTGTTGCTTACGGTAATTTTTAATCATTTTAGGCTGCTAAATTGGTGAAACGCTGCTCATATGTCCCTATGTAGCATTTACCTTTTCTTTTACTGCATTCAAACTCTGGCCCTCCTCCAATGGTGTTTGAGAGGCTGATAACAAAGGACACAGAGGGAGGGAGGAAGAATTAAAATGTCACACCAGAGGGGGGAAGCAAAGCAACCAGCAACCAGCAGCAGGGGGGAAACAACATTTTGGGAAATGGGTGTGGCCAGGTATTACTTACATTTGATGGGAAAAAACCAAGGTAAAAAAAACACGTTTTAATTAACAAGTATGCCCTGTGACATTTTAGAATGACATATCAGATTCCGTTCTAATGGGGGAGGGGACATTAAACAGGTCAGTGTAGATCCAGCCCGTGAAAGTGTTGGCTGCCATTTTGCAGGGCACTGGCATTGCACGAGATTGCAGGTGTGTGTGGTTATTATATCTCAGCTGCTGTGAAGGTGAGCCAGCCAGCCAGAATCAAGCAACACTCTCTATTCCCCAGGTTAAGCGACTGCCTGCCATTTCTCCACAGGTTCCTTCTTGGGGACGGTGCCATGCACGGTTGGTTGAGGGTGAATGCGGAACGTCAGACCCCACCATAGTACACCTGAGGCAAGTAATAATTCCCTTCACTAAAGAGAGATGCTCAACTTAAGCTCGAGGACAGGGCTGCCAGTGGGCCTCGTTTATAACTGGCCTATACTGCTTTTGAAATTTGGATTCAGCTGCTGGATGAGGGGTGCAGTTTTAAAGGTTGAAGTTAGGTTTGTTTTGTGCACCATTTCTATCTTTCTCCTTCCTTCCTTCCTTCCTTCCTTCCTTCCTTCCTTCCTTCCTTCCTTCCGTTCTGTACATGTGTGAGCTATATGTACATACTCTCCGAGTGTCCTGGTTTTCCAGGGACAGTTTCGGAATTATGACATCTGTCCCAGCTTCTTATTGGATCCCAGAATGTCCCTATTTTCCCTGCCAGTGAACTGAGCTCAGGAAGGAGGATGAGCCAGCACTTATTTCGAGTAGCTGCAGTAGCTGCGGTAGCTGTTGCTTCTTTGTGGCATCTCCTCCTTTGGGCAACTTATAGCAGCTGCTGGAAAGCGGGTGAAGAGATTGAGATGTTGTGGCCAACAAGGACCAGCCCTGTCTGGCGCACCACGTCTGAGGGGACAGACAGAGGGCAGGGGTACCCTGGGCGGGAAGAAAGGGGGAGCAGAATGGAGCACAAGGAGTCTTTGTATTTTGTTAATGCCTTATGCATCCATGATTAATCTTGCCAGATTCTGAGATGTGTTTATTAGTGTATGTTCTTTTATTTTTGTAAATCGACCAAAGAATGAATCAAAATAAAATTGGGATTAAGGGGTTTTCTCAGGACGATGGAGGGTGTGTTTTCTGTGTCCCATTGGTGTATTGCCTTACTTCTGATAGGAAATGTTCTTTGGGGGCGGCCGGAATGGGGTTTGAAGAGGGTTCTGGCCGGAATGGGGTTTGAAGAGGGTTCTGGCCCAGCTACATACTTACTAAACTAAAATCCTTACACACATAAATAGGATAAACACTGGCAATAATTTCTAAGGCACTTTTCAACTTCTTTTTTTTTAAAAAAAAAATGTTCTCCAGGGTACACGTTTGGCCATATGCAGAAATCTTATTTCCTAAGAATAGTCAGAAATGAAGGATTTAGAAGAAAGGCGAATTCTATTTTGGTGTAGCTTTGAAAATTGTTCTGGCCAATTCTGGAAGTTTGCTGACAGAGCCAATGGAGCAAGCAGGCCCTTTGATGCTGCCTTGCTTAAGATCAACAATGCTCTGCAGATGGCTGAAATTCAAAGTGAGGCACTGTGTTGTTTAGCTTTGAGTCCAGGTGCCACAAGCTGCTGGGTTCTGTGAACGGCAGAGTTACTTGTAATGGAAGTGGGAGGTGGGGAGAGTTAAAATAACTAAGAACTACACTTCTGCAAGTGAAACTTCCCAGAAGAATTACACCAGTGCAAGTGGAATCCTTAACCTTACACTTTTTTTTTGGCAATCTCTTCTGTAAATTTTAAGGGACGCACCAAGCAGGACGGACATATGTATGGTATACTTGAGAGTTGCATAGAAGGTGGAGTTGTGGCAGCCCCTTTTGCCAGGCAGATTTGAGGACAGGAATTTGGGGGAAGAAATCTGATTCCGTCCACATCTAAAGGCCAACCTACCTAATTCACACATCATGAAACAATATGCAAACTGAAAAACAATTATCGAAAAACCCCAGGGATAGCCAGAAGCTTATTAACTCTATCGCTTCATAAGGACTGTTGACTTGTAACCCGGTATAAAAATGTATAGCACTGTTACTGCTGAGATTCCCCCCCCCCCCCCGCACTTGCCTAACAGGTAGAAATCTTGTTGGGTTCCAGTCTTCCAGAGAACCTGGACAATGAACTCCCTTAGCTAGGTTTTAAAATAAAGCATTTTTTCTCTGTTCACTTAATGGTAAAATTGATATTTTTTCCAGCCCAGTTTTTGCCTGACTGACAATGATTAGGGGAAGCTTCATGACTCAGAGCAAGTGGAGCTAAAATACTCAAACAACAGAATCTATTAGCAGCAAATAAACACTGTGTTAGTCCAGAGGCATAACAAATGTGTCTTAAATGCCTGAGGCATTTTTCTGCTAGACCCTCTGCTCCCAAGCATTTCCTCTTGCAATTCCTGGTGATTTGGAAGTTTCTACTGCTAGTTTCCTATAGACTGGATTAGAAATGGACTGTCTTGCTTCCTGATGAGTGCATGGCTTTGACAGCTCCTGACATTAGCCAAGGCTGAGCTAACTGTTAAATAAGTGTATTTGAAGAAGTGTGCATGCACATGAAAACTCATACCAAGAACAAACTTAGTTGGTCTCTAAGGTGCTACTGGAAGGATTATTTTATTTTATTTTTTTATTTTGTTAAATAAGGGACATCAATTGTTGGGAGAAGCCCCAGATAGGAACAAGCTATGGAAAATAACCTGTGCCGCTATCCTGCTCTCCACTTGAAACCTAGAAATGGTCTTTAACTGCCTGCCCAAACAAAAGGTGGAGGAGAAATCCCACTAAGTTTCATTTTTTTGGTTTGTTTAGATAGTTCCTGCAAGTTTTCTCTAGAAGTTGGAGAAAACCTTAAACATATGAATAATTAAGGTATGTCCTTCAAGATTTTTTCAGATTATATGCAATTGTTTTTCACAAAATACATATATTAGGTGAAATGCCAGTTCCCCACATGAGCAATCAGTAAATCCTGGGTGTCTGATGCTAGCCCCCACTTCTATTGGGAGTATCTCGTGAACTGCTGTAAATAAGGTAAAAGGTAAAAAAAAAAAAAAAAAAAAAGTAAAGGACCCCTGGGTGGTTAAGTCCAGTCAAAGGTGACTATGGGGCTGTGGCGCTCATCTCGCTTTCAGGCCAAGGGAGCCAGCGTTTGTCCGCAGACAGCTTTCCGGGTCATGTGGCCAGCAGGACTAAACCACTTCTGGTGCAACAGGACACCATGATGGAAGCTATAGCACATGGAAACGCCATTTACCTTCCCACCACAGTGGTACCTATTTATCTACTTGCACTGGTGTGCTGTTGAACTGCTAGGTTGGCAGGAGCTGGGACAGAGCAACGGGAGCTCACCCCGTCGCGGGGATTCGAACCGCCGACCTTTTGATCGGCAAGCTCAAGAGGCTCTGTGGTTTAGACCACAGCGCCACCCACGTCCCTACGACTGCTGTAAATACAGTGTATGGATCAATAGAGCATTTGTGTGTATGCATGTGAACCTGAACAAATAGCATACCCTTCTTCATTTTGTTTCCCTTTCTTCAGCCTCCCTGTCCCTAGTTTCTGAGGCCACCCAGGTTTAAAATTCATGCAATGCTTTTACATTATCCTTGCATTTATTTTCAACCACCCTGGCCCTACACTTTCCTTACAGATATTGCATTGTTTATGAACATGCTCTTGCTGTCACAGTTAAGTTTAGCCAATAAGGGAGACCTTAGAGAGCAAGAGGTGATGGACAAACCACTTTTTTTAGCCTTATAGACCAGAGTTATAGTGAGTGTGGACTGTGACAATGGATGAGCTGCTTCCATATTCTAATACGGACAGCATCTGAGTCTACCACTGAATGACAAGAATTAAGTTTGCATGAAAGGTATAGCTAAAGAATTTCCCTAAGCTTCAGAATATGTGTTTTGGTGATTCATCTCATTCGTGCAGAATTGCGACATTTGTCTCTTTATGACATTTCATGATGAATTCCTGATAAGGTTCTGAAAAACAATCAACTCCTTAACAACCCCTTTCTTTAAAAAAAGAATTGAACATTTAGTGCTGTTCATTTAAATAGATGCAAAACATAAGCGGAAGACATAAATAGCAGGCACAGGTTTCACTGTTTGTGATATTTCTTAGTCATATGCTGCAGGTGCAATTATGACTTCAAGCCAAGTTTACATATGATGAAAATTTGCTTTTGGGTTGTTGTTGTTTTAATTGGCTATTGGAACTCACTTTCCTAGGATCGGTGGTGGAGCTTCATGCTCCGGGACTGGGGGGGCAGAGAGCAGGCAGGGGTGGGGCTGGCGTGTGTCCCGGGGGTGGCTAGGATGCCTTTATATGATATTGCATATTGGTAGTGAATAAAATCATTTGGCAATACTTCGATTATTTGTAGTGATTGGGATGTCCTGCTGCCAGTCTCCACTACGTTACCAAAACGATTGAAGCAAATTTATCTCTAAAAGTTAAATTCTTCAGTGTGATTCTGAAAGGAAACTTTGAGAGGAGAATCAAAGGTTAGATGCTGTGCATTGCTTTTTGTGTGTGAAAAACAGACTAGAATACATACTATTCAGTGAGAGAGGCCTTGATCCAACTCCAGAACAAGTGCCAACCTTATACAGGGATCGGTAATTTCAAAAAGGACCGAAGATATCTCTGGTCAGCTGAATTGGGTCCAGATGAGCATGGCAGCGCTGGTGATAATGAGCACCAACTTCTGCACACAGCTGTTCCTTAAAGGATTGGGTGAAGAATGAGTTGCCCCAGCTATAAACAAAATAGATTAATTTTGGACTTAATTCTGGATCAGATTTGGGAAACAATGGTTGCCAACATTACTTCATGACCACAGTGCTTGTTTTGTCTTGGTAACCTTTGCAAATACAGTAATACCTCCGCGAACGTCCGCCTTGTCTAGCGTCCATTCCAGCGAACATCTGTGGCAAACCCAGAAATACCGAAACGGGTTACTTCTGGGTTTGCCACTTGCGCATGTGCAGAAGCGCAAACTGCTCCACACGCAGATGCAGCGCTTTGCCCTGCATCCTTTTTGGCTAGTGGCCGGGGCTCCGGAACGGACCCCCACTGCAAAACGAGATACGACTGTATTTGCCTGCATTTTCTAGAATGACTACAATAGCAGAAACCTCAGTTTGATGGCTTTCATCAAATAACAACCCTGTAGGAAGCAGGATATCCTTATCAGTAACTGTAAGCTTGATTAGTATAAAATTAGTGTCCCTATTTTCCAGGGACATCTCTGATTTAGAGAAGCCATCCTGGTTTCTGATTTGATCCCGGAATGTCCTACTTTTCCTTAGGAGGTCCCTATTTTCATTGGAGAAATGTTGGAGGGTATGGAGTTATCTGACTCCCGAGCCACCTGAAGGCATTCCTGTATAGGGAATATTTAAAAAAACTGTTTAATGCTTTATTATGTTTTTAGATATGCTGGAACGTTTCATCACAACCCCCTTTCACAAAATCAAGTGTAATGACCTCAGGCAGGCAAGCAAGCTCCAATAAGAATTAATGAATCTCTGGCAGTTATATGGTATGTTTATTTACATTTAACATCCAGAGAGTGGCTCCGCGCCTGCCGCTCTTAGCTACAAGTTGGTCACTCCTAGTCTCCGCCCCTTTCGCAGCACGAAGGGCTGCATTTTAACCCTTTGAGCTCTTCTGGTTTGGCGAGAAGGTGGGTGAACTCCCCCCACCCGCTCTAAAACAAAGAGCCCTCTGAAGAGCTGCCTCCCTGCTGGTTGCATAGCAACCCCCTCAAGGCCATCTATCTCCTTCCCTCCCTCTGCCTGCGAGCTTTCTGAGTCGGCTACTCTATCTGAGTCTGGCAACTCTTGAGGAAGGGGGCCCTGAACTAACCCACTCCTGCTCTGTCTGTGACTGCATTCCCTCATCTACAGAGTCAAACTCTGGCTCCCTCTGTACTGGCTTTCCTTCATCTCCAGAGTCAGACTCTTCCCAGTAGTTCAATTCAGCCACGTCCCTGACAACCAGCAGTTTTCATTGTGTGTGCCAGGAAATGGAATACAGATCCCATCATCCTTGATGATTGGCCATACTGGATGGGGTCGATGGAGTCCAGCAACATCAGAAGGGTCACAGAGTTCCTATCCTTACATTATACAAATGCTTAAAAAGGAAGCAGGAGTGAACATTCCCTGAATATCTCCCTACCCCAAATCTCATCTGTTCTGCTTCTCTTTGACTGCACTTTACAGCCTCTCTCTCTGCAGCCTCTTTCCTGTCTTCCTGCTGCTTTATGTTACCTTGTGCCCTGCCTCACTTGCATGCGGGTTGTGAAAACACAATATTCAGTGTCAAACGTACAGTATTTACTATGGCAGATACATCACCATAATCAATGACCTTTAGAAGATTAATTTACATCTTTGCAGTTCACGGACAGCCTGTAAATGGCCTGAAGTACTAGAATTGCTTCTAAAACCCGCTGATCATTTCGGCTGATAGGAAGTACATGATTCCAGTTCTGCCTCTCTTTTGCTTAGCTCATAATTTTAGGAACGAGAAATCTCTCCTTGTATTATTGGTTTAGAACAAGCACGTCTAAAAAGTGCCCCCCTTCCAGTAGGTTAGTTTAATGGAAAGTCTAATCAATAATTTTATGGAAAATCCAATGTTCATTAGCATTTTACTGCCAGCAGAATGTTGTTTACTGAGCCTCTGTCTTAAAAAAAAAAATATTGGAGAAATAATAATCAAAATTCATAGGAAGTGGGAAGCTAAATATCCCTCTTTCGTTTCGTTTTTGTTTTCTGAAGGGAAATTACATTTTTTATATGATGTTAATTCATACGCTTTACAAGTGACTCTTCCAAGTTACTGAAATAATTTTTTGGGTTGCAGCTTTGTTAACTTTGCAGAGATTTTGACAGAAAAATTAATAAAATGAGTGGTATAGAGCTCAGATGAAAAACTTGGGTTTCTTTTTTTAAGACTAGGAGATACAACTCAATTAGGGTCTCCAACTCGCCCCTAAGTACATACTGCTGTGGTCTAAACCACCGAGCCTCTTGGGCTTGCTGATCGGAAGGTCGGCGGTTCGAATCCTCGTGACAAGGTGAGCTCCCATTGCTCTGTCCCAGCTCCTGCCAACCTAGCAGTTTGAAAGCATGCCAGTGCAAACAGATAAATAGGTACCGCTGCGGTGGGAAGGTAAATGGCGTTTCTGTGTGCTCTGGCACTCATCACAGTCCACCATGAGCCAGTAGCAGCTTAGTCATGCTGGCCACATGACCCGGAAAACTGTCTGTGGACAGATGCTGGCTCCCCTGGCCTGAAAGCAAGATGAGCACCAGAACCCCATAGTCACCTAACCATCCAGGGGTCCTTTACCTTTACCTTTACTGGTTGCCATGACCTGTACCCCATTAAGGATATTCAGGTCTGTTGGTACACAGAGAAAATGAGCAAGCTCTTCCAAGCTCACTTTGGATTAACTTGAAAACGATTTGAGTTCCTTGAGATAATTTCCCTAAGCCAATCTAAGGGGTCAGAAAAATTCCCTCATCCAACCTCCTAACGCTTTCATTCCCACAAAGCTCTCTCTACCACTTCTCAAACATTCAGCCTACTTCCCTTCACTTGACTTATGGGAGCAAGTGCTGGGTCCTACAGACTGTTGTGAGTGTGGAATTTACCTCTCTCCTGCTTTCTTTGTCACCCGGAGGCACTGAGCAGCAGTGAATCAAGGTGTCAGAGAATGACGGGTGAGGCCATTTCCCCCCAAGGGCTGCTTCAGTGTGGTGAGAGCCAGTGTGGTGTAGTGGTTAAGAGTGGTAGACTCGTAATCTGGGGAACCGGGTTCGCGTCTCCACTCCTCCACATGCAGCTGCTGGGTGGCCTTGGGCTAGTCACACTTCTTTGAAGTCTCTCAGCCCCACTCACCTCACGGAGTGTTTGTTGTGGGGGAGGAAGGGAAAGGAGAATGTTAGCCACTTTGAGACTCCTTCGGGTAGTGATAAAGCGGGATATCAAATCCAAACTCTTCTTCTTCTTCTTCTTCTTCTTCTTCTTCTTCTTCTTCTTCTTCTTCTATGCCAGGGATTGTAACGTTTCCTTCCCATTTGTGGTGGGCCTTCCAATGCCCCGCAAATCTATTTTCAATCCAGGCTTGGAGAATTTTACTGGTCTCCCTTGTACATGTGCACTGCTTACAAGGATGGTCCACGCTCGGAGGCTGATGGATCCAATGGATTCCAGATAGCTCTGGGGTATTTTTTGGCCGATATGGTAAAATTAAGAAAATAAATAAATAAATAAATAAATAAATAAAATAAGTAAATAAATGACAGTAACACAGAAAAAATGACTGGCTCAACAAAGGTGCATTAGGAAAAGGATATCAGGATTGGAGTTCACTGTGATCTGGTTGAGAAAAATAGAAAAGGCTAATGCATGTCTAGTGTTAACAGATTGTGTTAACAGAACCATAGTTTCCTTATCATGGAATGAAGTTTCTACTTTATTCTGCACTAGTTAGACCTCACCTGGAGTATTGTGTTCAGTGATCATCCGGAGTGCTCTGCCATGGTATCTCTGGTTCAAAAGATGTGAAAGTTGGGACATACCTCTCCCTGCTGTCTTCGAGAGCTGCTGAGATTCAAACGAGAATACAAGTCATTATAGAACATGGGTGGAGCTGTGGCCTAAATCACTGAGCCTCTTGGGCTTGCCAATCGCAAGGTCAGTGGTTCAAATCCCCACGAAGGGGTGGGCTCCCATTGCTCTGTCCCAGCTTCTACCAACCTAGCAGTTTGAAAGCATACCAATGCAAGTAGATAAATAGGTACCACTGCAACGGGAAGGTAAATGGCGTTTCTGTGCGCTATAGCTTCTGTCACGGTGTCCTGTTACGCCAGAAGCGGTTTAGTCCTGCTGGCCACATGGCCCGGAAAGCTGTCTGTGGACAAACGCCAGCTCCCTCGGCCTGAAAGCAAGATGAGCTCTGCACCCCAGAGTCGCCGTTGACTGGACTTAACCACCCAGGGGTCCTTTCCCTTTCCCCTTTCCCTTACAAGTCATTATAAGAAGGATATCTAATGTAGTGCCATTCACATGCTGTTGACCACAACTCCCATCATCCCTGACCATGGGCCATACTGGCTGGGGCTGATGGGAGTTTGAGTCCACAACATATGCAAGACACCATGCTGACCACTGCATTATATCCTTCACTAGCTAATGGTGTTAGAATAATTCCTTATTTTTTCCATTTTAAAACAATTTGTTAATACATTCACATCATTTTCAAATTTTGCACTCCTGGGATTACTTAAATCCCTCGGTGTTAGAAGAGTTCCAGTCAACGACCCACTGCCACCAAATTTTCTTCCTTCTCCACCTGCATTTTACAGTTTCCTGCTCACCCCTTCCACAGGTTTGGTCCTGTCTATTACTTCTCCAAAACCAAACTCAGTTTCCAGGCCTTGAGAAGCAGATAACACAAGCCAGAATCTGACGCTTTCATCGCTCTCCTTGCTTGTACTACATGTCCAACAAGGTCAGAGGCAACTTTCCACATTTTATTCAACTACCTTTTAAAAGGTTCTTTAAGTGAAGATGGGATGCAGATTCAAACCTGTCAGGCTCTTCCCAGGTGCTGCTCATGAGTAACAAAGAAGTCTCTTTTGAAAAACTGAAGTTATTTATTAAGCATAGCTATTTACAAGCGGAGCTAGTCAAAAACATGACCATTCAATCACTATCAGAATCCGGAAGTACATTCCTTCTGCTACCCGCCCAACACCAGATTTTCGGCACCCTGAAACGATGTCTCCTGGGTCCTCTAGCCCCCTTGCGCTGTGGCTGTGTCGGAAGCTGTGGGCTTGTCTGGCTGGTGGTGCCGAGTCTTTCAGCAGTGTCATGGAGCCCTTGCTCCGCTCCCTCGCTAGGAGACAATTCCTGTGATAAGCTGGATGAGGAGGAGGAGGAGTCTGTATGCAAAAGGAGCCCGGGTTCGCTATAGCTTTGTGAGCTGTCTCCCCTTGAAGAGCAGCTTTTCCTGCCCTGCTCCTGAGCAGGGCTTTCTCTCTCCCTCTCCTCATGAGTAACTGGGCTACCCCTGACAAAACCCTTCCCTCTATTTTATGGGACTGTCTTTAAAAAATAAATCAATCAACAAATATTAGAGAATTTCCTTAAAATGTTTCTTAAATGTTAAAACTCTCAGTCCAAGCATGTGGCTAAATTAGTTGTTTCAAAGAACATGCTTGCATTTGCATTGTCCACTGCATAAAAAAAAACCAGGAAAGGTTGTTGTTGTTGTTGTCTTACCCTTATATAAAAAGATAAGAAAGCAGGGTTTTTTTTCTAAAATTGAGCAAGAGAAAAATGTTGAGTGGATTATTTTGATACTTGGTGGGCAGGAAAGAGAAAGCATGTGCTGAAGTCAGGCCAGAGAGGATGGCTGTGCCTTCTGGCTATGCCTGGGGCTACTGGGGGTTGAAAAAAATAAAGAGTTTAAGGGGTCACTCTCAAAACCGAGCAGCAGAAAATAAACCCAGATCTGCAAAGCCAGTTTTACCTTTGCTCAAACTCATTAAAAAAATAAATAAATTATTGACAGCTTTGATGCAGCATTTTAGCTGAGCCAAGTTCCCTGTTCTGCATTTCTCAAATGCAGTCAGTTTCCAGTTAAGTTGCCAGAACAGTAAATAACAATATTTGCTTAGGCAAGAAAAGTCACTGACTTCAAGTATAAAAATGATCTTGCTGTGACAGCAAGGTGGGAGTTTATTGGCTACTGTTTGCATGCAGCTGCCGACAACAGAGCTTAGAAAGGATGGGAAGACAATCACAATAGCAAAAGGAAATGAGAAGGCAGCCTTTAATAATTTTTAGCACACTGGGCTAAAGTCCTGTCTGCACCATAGGAGACTTCTTATGGGTTGCATAGTCCGTGGTGTGCTCTCTTCTTTATAGTTATCACTTCTCTGTGTGTTTCTCTAGTCTCTTCAAGTATTATAACACTCCACTGGTGCTCCCAGGGCAGGACTTGGGGCAGAAACCAAGAGCCATACTTAGCTGTCTAAGGAGGAGCTGGTTTACCATTCAACCCCAGAAGGGAGTCCATGAACCCGGGGGAGAGCCTTAGTAGGGCTCCCCTCCTCTCAAGAGCACTTATGAATAAAATAGAGACGATACAGAATCTCCCAAAGCAAGGCGGTTGCCCTTTATTAGAACTGCTGCAGCAGGGTGTCTTTGCAAGCAAAAAGACCATGAACAAAGGTGTGCAAGCTCCTATATAGACTTTTGAAATCCCCCCCCAGCTCAAGACCACCCCTCCATACATTAGAATTACATCACAAATTGGGAGGGTCTGGTAGCATCTTGGATCCTGCCCCCATGTCTCCTCTCACCCTCCACCAAAAACCCATCAGGTGAAACAAAAGATATTTACATTTCCCTATCTCCCAGCCAAGTTAATCACACCCTTTTGTCTGACACAGGTATCAGGATGCCCGAGATTATCCCTCAGGCAGAGGTCTGCTGAGTATCTGGAGGGGCAACCCCCCCCTTTGTTCCTGAGACAAAGAAATACTTGGTCAGTTGGGAGTGAATCCTGTCTTCCTGTGCTGGTTTTCAGACATGTGGCCTTATTTGTTTTGGTACATTAATAACAATTATTATATATAAATAAAATACCTTAAAATTCTTACAACACTAAGTAAAATACATGACCATTGAAAGAGGGAGAGGGCCCATGAAACCATTCAGTCCAAACTTTAAAATAACCTGACTGCTGACCTGCCAAGTGTCCCTGTTTTCCAGGGACAGTTCCAGCTTTAAAGAAGCCGTCCTAGTTTCTGATTTGTTCCCGGAATGTCCCGCTTTTCCTTAGGATGTCCCTATTTTCATGGGGTAAATGTTGGAGGGTATGGAGTTATGTGAGCTAAGGAGATAAGTGACTATGCAACCTTTAGAAGAACTCTGAAGGCAGCCCTGTATAGGGAAGTTTTTAAATGTTTAATGCTTTATTATGTTTTTCTAAAGGGATGCGGGTGGCGCTGTGGGTTAAACCACTGAACCTAGGGCTTGCCAATCTGAAGGTCAGTGGTTCGAATCCCTGCGATGGGGTGAGTTCCCGTTGCTCGGTCCCTGCTGCTGCCAACCTAGCAGTTCGAAAGCACACAGTGGAAGTAGATAAATAGGTACCGCTCTGGTGGGAAGGTAAACGGCGTTCCGTGCGCTGCTCTGGTTCGCCAGAAGCGGCTTAGTCATGCTGGCCACATGACCCGGAAGCTGTCTGCGGACAAACACCAGCTCCCTCGGCCTATACAGCGAGATGAGCACGCAACCCCAGAGTTGTCCACAACTGGACCTAATGGTCAGGGGTCCCTTTACCTTTACCAATGTTTTTCTATATGTTGGAAGCTTCCCAGAATGGTTGGGGCAACCAGTCAGATGGGTGTGGTATAAATAAATAAAAATATTGTTGTTGTTATGGAATTGGACGTCCCTATTTTCAATGGAGCGTATGTGACTGCACCAGTGTGCTGGTCCCTGGGATGGCCAGAAATTTGCAACCTGCCAAGCTAAGTACTCACAACAATACAGGTGTTATTCTTGAAACCCTCACTTCTTTTGAAGTGCCAGACAAGTAGCACATACAGGAAGCTTACTGAGCCTTTGGTCATTTGCCACTTGTGGCTGGTGGAGAGGCATTCATGTTTGCCACGAACAAATTTTGCTGGCCTATCGCGGCTATCAGCCAGAAATTAATGCATACAGTGTATACCTTGCACTTACATGCACACTAACAGCAAGCATGGCTTGGCTGGGCTTTTCTTTCTTTCTGGATTGTCCCCCCTCCAATGCTGACAGCTGACACCAACAGTCCTAACCACTGAAGAACCATGAGTGTTCAGGGTGGTCATACCAGCTGACCCTTGCTTCACTGCTGCCTCACATCACTTGGCCATAAGAGCACCGGGTCCTCCACCTTCTCAGTCACTATTCAGCAGTGGTGACCTCTAGTTACCTATTCCTCACTGGCTAGTTATGATTATGCATTTATGCTGAGCAGAGATGAGAAGAGTACGGCTCTCTAGGTGTTGCAGGAATCCATCTCCCATCAGCCCTATACAACTGGAGGGTGCCATATTGGCGACCCTTGAGCTGTGGGGTTTTAATAGGTGAGCACCTCACAAGCACCACACACATAGGGGATAGAGATCCATCTAGAAAATGAGATAATTGGAAAACATCAAGTCCAGAACATGAGATATATAGGAAGAACTGCATTCACATTTCCCCAAGAGCGTATACTTTCATTTTTGCATAGGCAAATACTTCAGGTGTTGTTTTTTTTAAAAAAAAACATTTTTTTGTACAAAAATGCAGTATTTTAGTGTTCTGTGCTCTGTTGTCATAAATATATATATATATATATAAGCTTCCATGTGCTTTATGAAGAGCCTGGAACAACTCTGAAATTTGTATCGAAAGAGAGAGAGAGAGAGAGAGAGAGAGAGAGAGAGAGAGAGAACGCTGTCTGCTATTTTACTTCCCATTTTCTGTATCTAACACAGAAGTTATAGCAGCTGCCCATATTGGTGAGTGGAAAAGTCTCTACACATCAGGCTTCTCCGAGATTTGTGGAGGGTTTTTTTTATTTTAAATGCACACTTTCTGCTACCATTCTTAACAGTATCTTAGAATAATATTTCCCAATGTCATTCGATGAATATGGCATAGGAAACTGGAGTGTGCTTCTTCATCTCAGACATGATTGATGATCCGGAAAGAGACTGGAGGTTCTGTCATTAAGCTGACATACACTAAGGCAAGGAAACTAGAAATGCAGCATTTCAAACAAGAGAAGAAACATTATTCTTGTTCTCATCAGCTACACTTACGCAAGAGTCTACTCGGTTGTTCCTCCTTTCCAGCACATTTGGGAATGCATTCTGAATTCTCTGTGCTTCTTCATGATAGAGCGAGAGCAAGCAAGCGAGAAGCTAAACTTTTAAAGCTTGGCTTTTCATTGGCAGTCTACCACATGCATGTGTGTTTCAACTCTTGCTGGGATAATAGCCCAACTTTGGAAATCAAATCCTGATGCCAAAGGAAATCATCATCTGCAAACGAAGGCCTAATGGTGGGATCTCACATCCTATTCAGAAGTAGCCAGTTCTGAATTAACAAAAGCTATTATATAAGAGATCTTCTACTTATTTGGGCATTGTACAATCATTGCTAGACTGTTAGGAGAAAATCCAGACACATATAATAAGGCTAGACATATCCAGACAAACCTCAAAAGAAGCAAAACCATGGAAAATTCATAGGAGGAAATCTTGTTCAGTTTTTAAAATACTTTGTGGGAATGTTTTTTTTTTTTTTTAATTACCCTATATCAAAAAGCTAAGAAGGCAGAGCTGGGTCAAAAAGTAAGCGCGTCAAAACAGAGTTTTAGAAACCCCACTCTAAATTTGGATAACTTGCTTTTCCTTGCCTCTTCCTATTTGTTTTAGCTCTGGTCAGTTGAAATAAGCAAGGATTCCACTTTAGTTTGGTATCCTGGTTTGGCAACTGACTACCTCCAAGTTAAGGAGATAAGTAACTATACAACTTTTAGAAGATATCTGAAGGCATTCCTGTATAGGCATTTTTTTTCTTAATGTTTAATGTTTTATTATGTTTGTATATATATATATTGAAAGATGCCCAGAGTGGCTGGGGCAACCCAATCAGATGGGCAGGGTATAAGTAATAAAATCGTTATTATGGAATGGGACATCCCTATTTTCATAGGAGAAATGTTGGAGTTAGAACAAACCACAGTCCCCTGAGTTCAGAAGTAACAGCAAACTACAGTTAGTTTGAAGGTAAAAGATTTTGATCTGTTTCTCACACGCAGGAAGTAGAGGAGAAAAGGAGACTGCAGAAGTCTATGGTTCATTCTTTTAACCAGAAGCAGCCGTTTGTTGTTACATGAACTGCGAAGACACCAATTTCTACAAATAGTGCTTCTGCTGGGACATGGACCTTGTTGTTCTCCCTCAAGTTTCTGAAGAGACCGCAGATAGAATGGTGTTACATCAGAATAGGTGTGTGTTTCCTTCTTCCCCAAAGCCGAGTACGTCAGGAAATCTTTTTGAAACTTACATTTTTAATCATCACAAACCTTAGTTTTAACCATTTACCACAGAGAAGTGGGCACAACAGGCCTGAGTGGTTGGAATTTAGATTCCCCCCCTTCCCCTCTTTTATCCCAGTTCTTACAGAGACAACCAGAGCAACGTGGGATTTCATTTGATAATCCATATTTCATGCAAAACATTCTCACCAGCAGGCCAAAATGAGATTGCTACCAGATTTTAAAAATGTATGAACAACTACCCTGTATAAATAGGTCCTCAGGACACCACAGGGTGATTTGTCATCGCCTTGCCACAATTTAAATGTGACATCTGAAAACCCTGTGTATTTGGAATACCAATGATCTAAACACTTAGGCATATCCCTTATCTCATAAACCCACAGGCTGTCAGAATCCCACAGCTCTATGACTATTTCTTATGTTAATAAAATGTTTTTGTTTTTGTTTTTTGTTTTAAATAAAAATTATAGGATATACTTTTTGGTAAGCATTCATCCGAGGATAGATTTGTTAGCTTTTGTGTCAGCAAGAAAGACAGAAAGCAAGTCAGGGTACCTGAATATGTGCCAGATTTGAAGGGGAATTGAAATTTCTTTTGCATTTTTTTTAAAGAAGTAAAGAAGTAGTAGGAACTTAATGCATGTTAAATATAAAATGTAAAGTAAATAAATCTTGGTGTGGCTTGGGAAGAGGGTTTGGCAACGAGGCTATTCTTGGATTATTAATGCTGCAGCTCTAACGCTTTCTCAGAGTCATTGTTGAAAGGCTGCCCCACACATTCAGCAGAAACAGATGTTGAAATCCTGAGGTAAAACAGTAGGCCTAGTACATCTTTTGAAGACTTCCCTAAGCAAAATTCCTAGTTGAGGTACTTCACCTGAAGTGGTGCCCAGTTTTTAGTTAATTATTTCTGGCCCAGATTAATTATGGGATAATTAACTGCTCAAGTCAACAAACATGAGGAGTGCTAAACCTCTGGCAAGAGGGCGATTCTAAGAGAACTCTGTGTATGACTGCAGCCACATTGTTCATTGGAACTGCTCATAAGGAATCCCTTCCATCACTACCCCGCCAATGAACTGGCAATAGAAGACATGTGACAAATATCAGCCTGGATAGCTCAGTTACAGCGTGGTGCTGATAACGCCGAGGTTGCAGTTTCCATCCCAGTATGGAACAGCTGCATGGTCCTGTATTGCAGGGGCTTGGACTAGATGATGCCTTCCAACTCTACAGTTCTGCGAATTTGTGCATTTTCTTTTTACTCTTCTGGGTATTGTAGAAAGTCAGAACTCACCCGTCTATCTGCATTATGGGAATTGGCTTATGCTCTCAGTGCGTGGACAGTACTCCCTTTGTACATTACTTTAAATGTGCAAAAAGATGTAGAGCATTGTAACTTTTCGGCAATTTCTAATTATGCGCTCAGAAGCCCTCAAATCCTTATGACAACAAAGTAAAAACAGGGACCCATTTATTTGGATTCCCTACAGCAAATAGTATGTAAGCTTTGCAAAGGAAGGTCATGGAGAACAAATTATTTGGTTTTATGCCAAGTCTTTGGTTTCATACAACAGGTACTTGCCAGATAGTTGTTTCAGCTCTAAATGCAAAACTCATGCTTTTGTTTCTTGGCACAGTTTTTGAAGGGAAGCTTTTCAGACAGTGAATCTACTGTATCTCTGCAGCTCTTTGTGGAAGCAAATAATCCCGGTTTCCTGTTACAATATACATTCCGGTGCCTCACAGTGATAGCCCATAAGGCTGATGAGAAACAATTTATTTCAACCTGCCTGAGGTTTTGGTTTTGCTCCATCCAGCAGGTTATACTGGAGCACTTTACGGAAGACAAGACGTTGGATGGATTAGTGTGCCTGTTTCTTTCCTCGGAATGTTTTGCGAATAGGCCTGGACCATTTATGTTGAAATGCCTGTAAGGAAAAATAAGAAATTTGAGCAGCGGGATGGTGTGCCTTATTTTTATGTCACCATAGCAGCAAGCTGAAGTAAGCAGCTACGGAACTACTCACTGCTCTGCAGTGCCATCACCGAAGATGGCCAGGGATGGTATTGCAGCTCCCACCCAAGCAAGGGTAAGGTGATACCAGAGACCAGAAATACAATAGTTCCCTTTGTTCTGCTGCTGATTCTAGTCTGCCTCTGCAATCTTAATAGTTCTTCATGCCTGGAAAGACTACATTACTCATGAGATGCCCATCGTTGATCATCAGCTTGACTCTAGGCCACTAGCTCTGATTCAATCCTCGAATCTAGCTCTATTAACTTGTCTGAATTTATTTTAAGATGTATTTTAATTAATTGATGTCTGTTTTTATGCATATTGTGTTGTTTTTATGATGTTAGTCTGGCCTCGGCTAGGGAGGGTGGGATACAAATTATATTATTATTATTATTATTATTATTATTATTATTATTATTATTATTATTATTAGGTTTTTTTAAGAAGTTCTGTGCAGATGACCTCTCAAAACTTTTCAAGCTATATGTGAGCAGGGAAATTCTATCATCTGTCTGTCTGTCTGTCTGTCAATTGATCCATCCATCCATCCTGCTTGACCCCATAGACTGCAGCCTTAGAGAAATAGTAGCACTATACACCAGATCTGCACAGGATTTAAAAAAAGTTAAGTTGATAAAGCAAATCAACTAGCTTTAAATCTTCACTGATCACTGGTCATGCTAGCTTTTGCATATGGGCTCATCAGTACTATGCATGATTTAACCCCACATCATACCACTTTAAACAGTTATGGTTTCCGCCAAAGAATCCTGAACACTGTGATTCGTTAAGGGGGCTGACAGTCGACAGGAAACCCCTTTCCTTTCACAGATCTGCGATTCCCAGAGAGATTTAGCTATCGATCCATCTTTCCAGGAAACGCTGGGAATAATAGCTCTGTGAGGGAAACCTGGGAACTGTAGCTCTCCGCACCCTTGACAAACAACAGTTCATAGGGTGGTATAATAAGTGCTTTAAATGTATAGTGCAGGTTGAGCCATGAATTTTCCTGACTCCTTCACTCCTTTCTGTGGTCACCTCCAGCCTGTACACAACAATTTCTGCTTGCTGTCTGAAATTTTTCAGAAAGACTGAGTGAAATTCAAACACAAGAACTGTTAGAAGAGCTGGTTCTGCAACATAGTGCTTCAGGGTAGCTTTCCTTTTTAAAAAGAGAGAAGGGAGGAGGGAGGCAGGCTGATGTTTTTGATCAGTCATACCCTTGTTTATCAAATATGAGTGTGTCCTCAAAATTGCCAGATATATCTTGCAGCCGGCTGCACTACCGTGTTACAGAGAAAGATGGTGGCTCATGCAATATTTCTGAATGCGCTTGAGCAGTTAAAAAGCCCTTGTTTTTTTCTCTCTCTCTCGGGGAAGGGAAAGTGTGCCATTCTTTTGCATCTCTCTTTCCCAGTGCCAGCATTAAGCAAACAGCTCAGTCATGTGATAGCCTAAGCCACAAAAGAAGTCAATCTGAAATGCAGCCAATTCCGCCACCCCCCCTCCCATTTTCTGCTCAAAAATTGCTGTTTTGCAGGAGATGGGCTTAAGAGGACCACGGCACAACTACAACTGAAAAATAGCATTGTGGAATTCTAGCTGCACGGGCTACAATACTGCTGTAAAAAAAAGGAATTACCTGTCTTTGAATTGCTGGGCTGCTTAAAGCAAGGCAACTATATTTGAGAATTTAGATCCCGAGGTGAAAATAAGTAAAACAACAGCCTCTGTTTCTTCTGTGGGACAGCAGGTGGCACTCCTACCTCTCGAATCTGTTTAGGTCATTTGCCAACCCCCCCTGATCCTCTTTTTATTTTTTCCCCCCTCCCTTTCATGTGAAATCTTAGCCACAGGCTTTAACTTAATACACGGCTCTGCTTTCCCCTTAAATAAATTTTACCAGATAGATTTTTTTATATTGATCCAACTTTGTGGTCCATAAAGCAGAACATCTCTCGGTGTGCCTCTTGACCAGGAGGCTGCTGGTGATATATGCTGTGATTTATTCCGTACAGTTGAGTTGTTAGTCGAAGTGCAGTTTATTCAGGTGCTATTTTGTAAGTCCAACTTAAACTCAGTCCAGGTCCTGGTCTGCCGCCCCTGAATTCACAACTATTGGTTCATCTAAAAACATCACTGTTTATAAAATGGGCAAATGGCATATTTGATGGGCAAACTGTTTATTTCCAGGGATTGTTTCTTTATGCATCTAGGCAGAACCCAACAGAGAGTTGGGTGTGCTTAAGGCTATCAAAATTGATTGGCTAAACCTCAACTGTTTTATGTCTGTTTTGGAATCTGGCTCCAAAATCTGTTAGATTATTAGTCCTAGTTATAACTAGAGATACAAGAAGAGGTGGATGGATTTGCTCGATTCATAACACAGTCCTATGCATGCCTACATAGAAGTAAGTAGTTCAATGAAACTTACTCCCAGGTAAATGCGTATAGGAGTGAAGTCTTCATTTCTCTATTGTTCTTCTGTTGCTCTACATGGTGTTCTGCTCCTCCTAAATGCCAAGTTAATCTAGAATTTATAAATTCTGCTTGGGACATAGATACCTGAAGGAATGCCAGATCCCTTATCAGCCAATCCATGCACTGAAACAACATACAAAAAAGGATACAGTATTGAGATAACGGTATCTACAGTCTCATTAGGTTTGCTTGGGGTTGTGTCCCCCCCCCCAAGGAGGGAAACAGAAATACCATGGAAACGGGGGTGGGAAGTATTATTATTATTATTATTATTATTATTATTATTATTATTGAAATGTATGTGTGAAATTTTAGGGAACTTAATTTGAAAAAAATGACTTCACAGATTTGCTTGGTTTTCATGGTGTGCTTATCTGCATCCCTTAAATACTGCCTGGAATTTTTTTTTTTTGACACAGTCATATTACGAGTGCATTAAAATTGCCTTTGGGCAGCATATGACCAATGTAATAGGTAACAGGAACAGGGAGAACACATGAATTAAATGAATATTTGTTCACACAGAGCTCTCTCTATATATATAAAAAATCCCTGCAAAAGAGAAAATGTCTAATGCATCAGTTCCACTTCAGAACAATGATCTGCTAATTTTGAACTTCAAAATCTAGGTAGGTGTTCTGATGAGAATTTCAGAAGAATCCATAGGAACGCAGGAAGTTGCTTGATTCTGAGCCAGACCATTGAGGTTCATCTAGGTCAGTATTGTCTGGCAGTGGCTCTCCAGGGTTCAGGCAGGAAACTCCTCCAGCCCTAACTAGAAAGGGCAAGGGTTGAACGAGATACCTTCTGCATGCAAAGCAGATTCTCCACCACTGAGCTACAAGCCACCCCATTGAACCACACCTAGCACTAACATCTCCCAGATATGAAATTCTATGCAAAAAGAGCTTTCCCAATAAAAGCACACATACCCCATATCACAGAAAAAAACAAAGTTGTGGTGGGAAACCTGTTTAGCTCCATGGTCCTGATTCTTATCAGGATCTAGCTCTGTGCGTCAAACATTACAGGTGGGCTTGGCTGCTTACCTGTCACACATGATATCACACATCATTCCAAAATGCTCACAGCCCCTGTATTGGCTGTAAAATGCAATTCTCTGATTATGCATTAGCAGCTGTTTCTACCTGCCTCACATCTGGCACCCTTCTTCTTCTTTGGTGATCAGTCGTAGCCGAGTAAGATTGTCTTCCATAAACACGGTTTTAACAATGAGTCCGTAAGTGACTGTGGAGGCCAATTCTGGACCCACATGTCCTTCCACAGTGGGGATATTGGTTCCCATGCAGGAGTTGATCATGGTGGGGATTTGCCAAGCATGTCTTCCTCTTGGCACATTGCTCCCTTGCGTTCTGAGTTCGAGTGTCTTCAAAGCCCATGACACCTTTGGTAAAGGCTGTTCTCCAACTGGAGCACTCGCAGGCCAGTGTTTCCCAATTGTAGGTGCTTATACTACATTTTTTTTTTTTTTTAGATTTGCCTTGAGACAGTCTTTAAACCTCTTTTGTTGACCACCAGCATTACGCTTTCCATTTTTAAGTTCGGAATAGAGCAGTTGCTTTGGAAGACGATAATCAGGCATCCTCACAACATGACCAGTCCAACGATGTTGAAGTTGAAGAATCATTGCTTCAACACTGGTGACCTTTGCTTCATCCAGTACACTGATATTAGTTCGCCTGTCTTCCCAAGTGATGTGTAAGATTTTTCGGAGACACCGTTGATGGAATATTTCGAGGAGTTGGAGATAGCATGTATAAGTGGTCCATGTTTCAGGACACATTTCCCTTCTACTACCATTGATTTAGGATTGCACTGATCTTCCTTAAGCTGTCCCTTTCTGCACCAAGAACATGAGTCTATGAGACTAGTTGTCTTCTGCAAAACCATTCTCCTATACATGTGTTCTTTTTTGGTAACTTGCTAAATTCCTCTTCCACTGAGTAGGATGAATCTGGGGAACCTAAGAGAACTCACAGTATGAGTGTCTCTAGTCCCCTCCGCACCTATTTAATACAGTGGGGGTAGATCACCAGGAGAAGAGAGTCTGCCTCCTGCAGCTCCTCAAGCTGCTGTCCCCATATGGGCCCTGTTCACACAAACACCATTTCAGTTTAACAAATGTGCACTGCTTTGCATCCTTTGTATTAGTTAACACTGGCACTTCCAATGGGGGCAAGCCATCCATCTGCATTCTATCTAGGCTGCCTCAAAGGAGGAGGAAGTGGGTGGGGGGCAAGTGCCCTTATGCTGGACCCCTGCGGTTGCATTTTTCACACATAAGCTACCACTGAAATTAACTAGAAATTAAAACAAACTTGCAGTCCTAAACAGGGTTACTTGAAAGTTTAATCTTATATCCAAATCGATAAGACTGACACCTGAGAAGATATGTTTGGACGAGAAGCATTAAGGTGAAAATACGCCCTCCTTTCTCTCACTTCCTCTCTCTGCTCCTGACCATATATGCTGTTTAACTGGTGCAACCACTGCTGCGTTGCCATTCCAGGTGGTAAGGAGGATTTTACAATGCCAAGCTTGCACAATTTGTGATACACCAACCTGGACCCATGTGTTGTGGCCTGCCAGCTGGTTGACAACCATTTTAGTCACAGAAAGACAGCAAAGTCAGGAGATTTATTGAAACCCTAGTGGACCACTTCACAGCTGGATTGCATGCACACAGTGTATAACCTTATGGCAATCCTGTAGCCACTTCTCCTGGAGTACTCCAAGTTCTCAACAAGATTTACTTTTATGTAGACATGGATAGGCTTGCACTGCTCGGCATTCAGATACTTCCAACTGTATCAAAGGTAAAGGTACCCCCGACCATTAGGTCCAGTCGCGGATGACTCTGGGGTTGTGGCGCTCATCTCGCTCTATAGGCCGAGGGAGCCGGCGTTTGTCTGCAGACAGCTTCCAGGTCATGTGTCCAGCATGACTAAGTCGCTTCTGGTGAACCAGAGCAGCGCACAGAAATGCCATTTACCTTTCCACCGGAGCGGTGCCTATTTATCTACTTGCACTGATGTGCTTTCAAACTGCTAGGTTGGCAGGAGCAGGGACCGAGCAACGGGAGCTCACCCTATCACGGGGATTCGAACCGCCGACCCTCTGATCGGCAAGCCCTAGACTCAGTGGTTTAGACCACAGCGCCACCCACGTCCCTTCCAACTGCATTAGAAATACTCAAAAGCTTTCCCAAACATACTTTCTTCCTCCTTAAGGTTTAGAACACAGCTTTCCAAACTTTTCATGTTGGTGACACACCGTGTGTTTTTTCTAGAAAAATAGGTGCCGGTACTCACCATGAAGTTGTTACACTAAATGGTTCACTTTTTATCAACAACAGCAGCAGCAGCAGAAACAACAACAACAACAACAACAACAACAACAACAACAACAACAACAAAAGTGACAGTACTTCATACCCTTTAGTAGCCCCTGAAAAAAAGCACTGGTGACACACTTTTTAGACACACATCATTTTGCGACATAGTAATTCAGTTTTCCTAGCAAACTGGAGGTCAAACGATCCCCTTTCCAGCCTCAGGAGGAGTGCAGGAGTTCACGTGATGCACCAACACATCGATGTGCCACGACACAATTTGGAAAGTTCTGGTTTAGGAAGAGAAGAAAAATGAAAGAAGAAAACATTGCTGCAGAGAATAAGGAGGTGAAACAAAACAGTGTGAGCTAAACCATGGGTAGGCAAACTAAGGCCCGGGGGCCAGATCCGGCCCAATCGCCTTCTAAAGCCAGCCTGTGGACAGTCCAGGAATCAGCATGTTTTTACATGAGTAGAATGTGTCCTTTTATTTAAAATGCATCTCTGAGTTATTTGTGGGGCATAGGAATTCATTATTTTTTTTTCAAAAATATAGTCCGGCCCCCCACAAGGTCTGAGGAACGGTGGACCGGCCCCCTGCTGAAAAAGTTTGCTGACCCATGGGCTAAACCATGTTTATTTACCTATTAGTATTTTTGAAAGAAAGCATTCCAGTCTGACTTGCCTAGCTCTCCCACGTACATTGGTTTGTACTGTAGCTCAAAATGGTTTTTGATTTGGGGGAGAAAAACCTGCAAACAGCTCCGATCTTCACTTTCTTTATGGCAAAAATCAAAGCATCCTACTTATGCCAATGGGACTCTCAAGATTTTTCACTCAGACTACTAAGCTTTACCAGTGTTAATGGCTGAGCAGTACATTGACCCGTGATACACTGATGACTTTGTTATGTTAATCTCAGTTGTGTTAGAATTTAGCAGAGATGTGCTCAGAATGAAATGCAGCAACACAGTGTTTTGCTAACCTTGGACGGGTGACGTGGAGTGGGAGAAGCAGAGACAGGAATAGATATCCTATAACATTTGCTCACGACTTGTCTACATGGAATTATTGATCAAGATTAACTGAAGGTGTATGTTTTAAGCCTACGCGAGTTAAATTGGATTAAGACCCATGTATTCATTCTTGATTTTGATTAAAAGTGATTAGTGTAGCTTCATTAAAAGAAAGGTAAGATAAAGCTGGGATAAATAATGACTAATCCGAATAAGTGTGGTTTAGGCAAAAAACTTACATCAGATATAATGTAAAATTTAAGCAGTAATGCTCTATGCAGTTCCAATGTTGACCTCTTCCTACCTACCACCACCATCATGAAGTTTGAGATTCTGGAAGAACAAGTGTTCTACAAAATCTAAATGACAAAGCTCATCTCACAGCTTATTAGTTTGATGGCATATGCCTCATCATCATCATCATCATCATCAACAACAACCTTTATTTGCGTAGCCTACAGGCCATTGCATCAAAAAGACACATATTACAGATACTGGTTAAAAGCCCTATATAAACCAATAAAACGAGCTGAATCAGAATTCAGCACAACACAATTAAAACAAAATAGATGAGATCTTAGTTATAAGTTCATGCAGAGGGCTCTATTATCATTTAGCTGGCAGCCCTCAACTTCATGGCCCTCTCAATAAATTTGGCTACCTTCTCCGTTGTCTGGGTATTCTGGTCTGCCAGGAGGAAAAACAGTATGTCCTCAGGTGAGCGGCCCGGAATGGCAAGTATAAGCGATGTGACGATCTCATCCCTCAGATCTTTATATAAGGGACAAGACAGGAGTACATGTGACACAGTCTCCACATCACCGACTCCACAGGGACAGAGTCGATTCTGAATTGGTGTTTTTGAGAATCGGTCTTCAAGGACAACGGAGGGTAACATATCCAGTCTGACCAGCGTGAAGGCTCGTCTATATTTTGGAATGGTTAAATTGGACAGGTATGATGCCTGGGAGTCCATGTGGGGGGGGGGGGGAGATGAATGTTGTTGTTGTTCAGTCGTTCAGTCGTGCCCGACTCTTCGTGACCCCATGGACCAGAGCACACCAGGCACGCCTATCCTTCACTGCCTCTCGCAGTTTGGCCAAACTCATGTTAGTAGCTTCGAGAACATGAATGTACCATGAATGTACCATGAATGTACCATGCACTAAATTTATTGATTATGGCCAGGTTATTTTGCTGTTCGATATTCTTTAAGGTGACATATCATGAGAAGAGATGGAAATAGTGAGACAGCCGTGTTCAAATGGGGTCTTTCTTAAATGACACCATATTGCTATACCAAATCAAATATATGATTCATCAACTGATGGGTTTCTTCCTTCAGTTTATGTTTTTCTGAGATGCAAATATTTAGGAGGGGTGAGGGAAACATAGCAGGTCATAGAATCATAAAATTTTAGAGTTGGAAGGGACCCTGAGAATCATCTCTTCCAGCTCCCTGCAATGCAGGAATATGGAGATGTCCCATGTGGAGATTGAACCTGCAAGCATGGTGTTATCAGCACCATGCGCTAACCAACTGAGGTCTAAACCAGGAATTGTGGTTAGTATTAACTACAGCTTATTGAAACAAACCAGGATAATTATGATCTGAAAGAGGCTTGTTGCAGTACACCATTGTTCACATCAAGCACAGTCTGAGTTCAGACATATTAATAAGCCATGGTTAGCTGAAAATGGAAGGCATCTTCCTCATGACCTTACCAGAGGAGTTGGGAAGAGAGAGGGATCATGAACCTAAAGCTTGCATATTAAACTATGGGTTAAGTCACATGTGGAAACAGTCATTGTATCAATAGTCTTAAAAACCGGGTTATGTTTACAATGAATGTATCATAAAGACTAAATTTTTAAAATGACATTTGCACATTTCATTTTATTTTGATGGTCCTGAATTCCCAATCCCTGAATTAGGCTGTTTAGCTTGTGAGAAAACTGCTGCCACTTAAGGAATATTTTAAAAGCTAGATCTCTTTGATACTATTTCTTCTGTGTTTCTCTTCTTTGTCTTTTTCTAAATCATCTTCCACGAGGGTTGGATAATCTTGGCCTGCTCTAGAATTTACTTACTGAAAGAACAGCATCTGAGCTGTCTTGGTTCTATGGTTCTATGAGATACCTAACAGACTGGATGTTGAAAGTGACCCAGATTGCAGTGTATTTTTATCTCCTCTTCTTCTCCTTGTTTCACTGTGATCTCTCCATTCGCAACAGAGAGCTTCCATATGCAGCCTAGCATTCCAGGCTCCCTTGAAAACTGAGTGCAGGGTTCCTCACACATATTACTGCCTGCAAATATGTGGGGATGGCCCCGGCGAACGCAGAGCCACTGTCCCGTATCAGCGACCCACCTCTTGTGGAGCCGTGGGCACGCTATGCATCAGCAGAGTAACAGCAAGAAGCGAGGCTGTGGAGGCATTGGCATCGCGAAAACTTCCTTTATTTACAAATCAAAACAACTAACATGGCTAGTGTGAGCAGCAGCTTCACACACATCTGCTCTGTCCGAAAGCAACGAACAAAGAGAGAGCACAAAAGCACACAGAACGGAGGTACAGTGTCTGAGTTCAGTTCCCGCATTCCTATCACAAAGGAATGTAAATAGTGGATCACGAGATCCAACAGCAATGGAGAATGAAAATACTAACATCATCACAGACCATCCCTACAAAGACCCCCAAACCTCCCTCTGAGACTCTGATCAAGTAAGGAGCTTTCTCATATTTTTCAGGTATGACAACAAGCTAGTTCTTATTGGTCCTGTGAGAGGTTTGGCCCAGGGAAAATTTCCTTTACATTCACAAAACAACCACAATAAAGACCCAGGTAAAACATGCACCTGGACAAAGAGAATTATTTTACAACTTATTCATCAACTTCTGATTTTGTTGTTCTAGTTACAGGTAGGTAGCCGTATTGGTCTGCCGTAGTTGAAACAAAATAAAAAAATCATTCCAGTAGCACCTTAGAGGCCAACTAAGTTTGTTATTGGTGCGAGCTTTCGTGTGCATGCACACTTCTACAGATACCATGATTTTGTTATTGTTATTGAATGCATACAGTTAGTTTCTCTCTCTCTCTCTCTCTCTCTCTCTCTCTCTCTCTCTCTCTCTCTTTCTCTCTCTCTCTCTCTCTCATCCATTAGAAATGACATCAGACTTCCTGATGCCCAAGACGGTAACAAGAAACATGCAATATTTAGTTAATAATCCTACGCAATATACTCTTTGAATAACATGTTTCTTGTAACCTACTTTTGGAGCACTTATTGATGTTAGGTGAATGGTTTAAGTGTACGTGCCTAAAGTTCTTTCCACCACCCCCCCAAAACCAAAAAGCAATAGAAAATGACAGTGTATTGTTACCTAGCTGCTTTATTATGCGCAAGGCTAAAATAGCTGAAAGACTCTCTTTTTAAAAGGTTGCACTCTTGGCAGAGGTAGGGTGTTTGTTTGTTTTTATCCTCACAATCCCGCATTGGTGGTAGACATGCACTGAAGGTACTGAGATCTGCAGCGAAGCGACATGCTCCAATTTCACACCTAATCTAAGAAAATCCCCTAGCTAAACTGAATTTCAGAAGAAATCAAATACAAACAGAATGAACCCCTTGAACAATAAATTATGGACATGTGGAAGAGCCGTAGCTCAAAGCCATCAAGATGGGAGGTGGGGAAATTGCGTATGTGCATGCGCAGAAGCCCCGAATTGCAACCCGCGCAGGTGCGGCGCTATGGGTTGTGAATGCTGCGGGTTGCGAACGTGCCTCCTGCATGGATCACGTTCGCAACCCGAGTGTCCACTGTATGTTTCAACCACACTTCCTGCATAAGGGACTTTAGATGTTCTGCATCAGGGCTCCATGACTCACTAGAGATGCACAGATAAGGTAACTAAAACAGTCCAGTATATCAGAGCCTATTTGAATGGACTGTATCACTGTGAATTCTACTTTTTTAAAAGTGTTTTATTAAATTTCCAAAAGCTTAACATATATTTCAATACATAGTAAATTTTTTCTTTCGTCCACTTCTCACCTTGTTTTCCATTGAGTTTCTATTTCTCCCCCTGCACCCTACCTTCTATCTCTCATAACATAACAACAATACTATAGTCTCTGATTCTTTATGTGGTTCATAGTTCAAATCCTGATTGCCAGTTCACCAGATTGTAGTATTTTCTTAAGTAGTTCAAAAAAGGCTTCCATTCTTCCATGAAACAGTTGTCATTAGGTTCTCTTATTTTGGTTGTTGACTTTGCCAGTTCATCATAGTCTATCCCCTTGTTGATCCAGTCTTCTTTGGTGGGAACTTCTTCTTCCTTCCATTTGTGTGCATAAAGATTCCTGGCTGTTGTTCCATACATAAACAGTTTAACCATCTGCTTAACCTTCTTCTTCTTCTTCTTCTTCTTCTTCTTCTTCTTCTTCTTCTTCTTCTTCTTCACTTCTGTCCCTATAAGCCCTAAGAGAAAAGCTTCAGGGTTTGGGGTGGGGTTTTTCTTCTTCTTCTTAATAATCACTTTAAACATCTTTTTTAAATCTCATCATATATCATTTCCCAGAATACCCTCACTTTCTTACAAGTTCACCACATATGAAAAGAGAGACCCATCTATCTGTTTACACTTCCAACAATTATTAGAAACCTTCTTATACTTTTTTCATTCATTCTTTTTGTTCAGCACATTTAGATTCCACCTTGCTTCCATAATAGAAGTTGAGGCAGCATACAGGGAGTTTGCGGGGTGCCTCCTAGACTCAGACTTGCTTAGCCTCAGCAAAGTGGCTGGATCATCTGCCCCCTGGCCATCTCCTCTATATTTATGTTCTGTACTCCCATAAAAGCTTGAGGAATTTTGCCCATCCCTACTGACAATACACAGATACGTACCATTCCTGCACTGTGGATCAGGTTGCCTTCTTGAAACCCAGGCATAGATATGCAATGGTCCAGTCCTATGCGAGCAGGTCACAGTGAGATTGCTGGAACTAACGCCCATGTACTTGTGTGAAGGATTGCAGCCAACATATACGCAAGGGTCTTCCTTGATTATTTATTATGGGTTCTGTTGACATTACTCAATAATAAGTGTGCACTTAATGGGTGACAAGAGTGGGATAGGAATGGACAGGTAAAGCTACCTGTAGGCATCTGTCAGGCTTGAGGAATTCTCTCCCCCCCCCAATGATTTCTGGAATCGGAGGAATGATAAAGCTCTTACTTATGATTTATTCAGTCATTACAGTAGAAGACAAAGAATTCAGTCCCCATGATGGAGAAGACAAAGAATCCCTATGATGGAGTTGCTCATTCTGGCTCCTCCCCCTTCCGTCTTTCCCAGCAGCACCTGACCCTACGGAGGCCCCCTGTGGTCAAATGTCTTTACATTTGTTGCTCTTGCACCCTTAACGAACTTTGCATTCTAGAGGACGGAGGATCATCTATGCTGTCTAATGAAGTGTCCGCTGTCTGGCCTATCTCTCTCTCTCCCCCCCCCCATGCTTCTTCTAAATATTTCGTAACTTGGCAGCTTGCCACTCTCGGCCTCATTATCTCCCTCATAGCTCGGCTGTAATTCAAACTGGCCTCCCTCCACCCTGTCAGCTACAGGAGAAGGGGGAGGCGATCTCTGTGGCGGAATAATGCCTGCAGATGATTCAGGTTCATCATGGGTTAACCTATCACTCCCATGTTAGGTAGGTGTTCCCTGGGAGGCGGAGCTAGTTGGCATTCTAAAAGGAGGGGGGACAACCTTGAAAGGCAGTTGGGGGTTTGGCAGTTGGGGATGGAGGATTAGAGAGGGAAAATGCGAGGTTAGGCTTTGGGGAATGGGAGGAAAGCTCATTACCATTGCTAAAGGGATGCAGGAAATATTATAACAAAGCTGAATTACATGAGAAGAAGATTTGTACCAGTAATAACCCAAGACATCCATGTTTTCAAGTTGCCTAATAAAGTTAAATGTGGTTAAACGTTCGTTGAATCTGGCAGTGTATCAGTACCTTAAGAGGTGTGTCTAAGAGGAGAGAACAAAGCTTTCCTGTGGAAGAGGAAACTGTTTGCTTATTCTCCTGTCATACAGAGGGCTGGACAGTGAAGCCAAGTGTGCCACTTATTTGCCTAAAGGGGAGGCAAACTGCAGTAGGTGGGAACCCTGGGAGGGAGATCCCATAGGTGGCAAGAGGTTTTCAAAAGTAGAGCCCTGAGGTACCCCAGAGACAACTCCCGTATGAACACTGAAGGATTCATCCTAGTTGTCAGTGAAACTTAGGGAGAGTCACTGTTCGGGAAGTATTGAAGGGGAGGGAATAGGATCCCTCACAATCTTCACCGTTCCTCTTCCTCTTGATTCCAGTCCCCAACAGTATCTTATCTTCCACAGCAATAGCTTTGAAGGTCCAGTGTTCAGGTTGCAAGATGGCAACTCTAATAATGAGTGGAGATCCAACCAGATGCTTCATGGGAAAGAAAGGTGGTGCTCAACTAAGTTTTGCTCAGGGGAGACCCATTGACACTAACAAAGATAATGAAGCTAGTCTACCTCTGCATTTACCAATCCAGTAACTTGATACCCGGCTTCCACAAGTGGTTTTCCTTTGCTGGATTTGGGCAAAACTCTTTATATTTCATATCAAGAAGCTCTTTCAAAAGTGTGTGTGTGTGTGTGTGTGTGTGTGTGTGTGTGTGTGTTTAATCCCTAATTGACGGCATATGAAGAAAGAAGAAAACAACCCTTGTTTCCACAGAAGTGCTCCATTTCCCATTTCTATTGAAAGCTGAAGTTGTCATATTTGCAATCTGTGATTGCATTTTATAAATAATTAGCTTCTTCATGGCACAAATATGTTTCTCTTCAAATTATTTAGTCACACTTTGCTGAAAAAATTACAGTAGCTTGACAATCATTTCACATTAATCTGAAGGGGGAGAACCCTCCCTATTTCCTTTGAGGGGTCACTGTTGCAGCAAAAGCAACCAAGAGACTGGGGGGCGGGGGCTTAAAAAAATAACCGATCACTAGTAGGGATGTGTCCCTACTAGTAGGCAAGTGTCCATTCATAACTTCATTCCATCCCATTTCCGCATGTGATTTTTTTTCTTTCTTTTAATCCCTGGCTAGTAGACTATCCCAGGAAATTTAACCCCCCCCCCCACTTTCCCAGTGAGGAAGCGGTAGGAGGAAGAAAAAGAAAAGAGAGCATATGGACATGGGTGGCAAGAGGTCCCCATGCAATTTGATTGAAGACCCCAAGACACAAGCTATTTGTCCCTAAAGACAGCTGCAGACGTCATGAATAGTTCCCTATAAAAAGTCATATTTGGCAGGTGCAATGTTCAAACGAGAACGAATCACCATTTCTGGTGTCAGATTTGTGATTATTGTTCTGCAGGGATGCTCTACTGAACAGAGATTCTGCTGCATCTGATGAGCTAGACTCTGGTCCATAAAAGCTTGAATATGTTCGCCTTTAAAGTGTCACTGTCACAAGACCCTTTGTTCTATTTACTTTTCTTCTTGGTGATTTTTTTAAAAAACATATCTTTACTTACTATTTTTAACTTATTTCAAAGACCTACTGTTCTATGCTATCCACACTTCTGTGTACATCTGTCAAGTCTCTCTTTTCCTTTCATGCTCATGTGTATTCCCTCTCTCTATCTCACACACACACACACAGAGAGAGAGAGAGAGAGAGAGAGAGAGAGAGAGAGAGAGAGAGCTTACACATATTTTACAATTGCCACTTATAATTGATGAACACCTTCAAATCAATTAATTTTTCTTCTCCAGTTTTCCTAGCAGGAGAGTGAGGGACACAAGGCATTTCATTTTAAAGTTTAAAGAATGCACAGGAAATAAACAATGGATGAAGCACCATTCCTTCCACTCCTCCCAACTCCTTCAGGACAGCGACTTTCAGGAAAGGACAAAAATGTCAGGGGTGTGCGATGTGCACAGGCCCCAAAATTCACCATGTATTCACCATGTATTTCTGCATTTTTAAATAAATAAATAAATTCCAGTGTGCTTCTGACTTACTCTGTGCTCTTTCTGGTTTGATCTGTGCTCCGCATTCACCACAATAAAGATAAAAATCGCTATAACTCCCTCCCTTTTGAACAAAACATATCATATTTATAGGAACACGACACCCCCCCCCCCGTAAGCCTGCCAAACTGTAAGCAAAAAATCTCCACAGATTGTGTGTGTGTGTGTGTGTATGTGTGTGTAAGACAAATTTATAATCTGATTTTTTTTTAATAAAAAAGAAAAAAATAAAGCAAATATATGACTCCTAGATTTTCTGCCAGAATTGGATGCAATTTTCAGGCAGGGTGATCCATTGTGAGAAATAAAAACCTGCCAAATTTCAAAATGCAATAGTTCTCCTGGAGGGGGCATTGCTGTACAATTACTGGGGAATGGGTGGTGAAGGTGGAGAATGGACTGTGGATTCCCAGGAAAGGAATGTCAGCCCCAGGAGTGACCCACTTACCCCAAGGGCCACTGTTGTGGCCCTCATGTATTTCTTTGGGACACAATGAAGATTCTCCATTGACTTGCATAGGGAAAGATACAGATCAATGGGGAAAATACAGGTTTTTTTATTTGTTAAAAAAATCAATACAGTTTTTAATCCCTTTCCCAGATTGCTGTGATTGGATTGACCTGGAAAATAATCCACTATGATTAAAATGTAGACATGATCCTATCAAAATGAAAGCTTCCTCTCCTCCCCTCTTGAACTCTGGATGTTCCCCAATCAGTTTAGTTTCATTTCTTGAAGGAAGCAGTGGCCATTCTTTTTGTACAGGTCTTAAACCTCCAAGCCATTTGGAAGTTTAGGGAGACCTTGGTCCACCTTGAGAGGCACTGCTAACAGACAATCCACCTCTGAAGTACAAACATATTCCCCATATCACTCTGATTTGTCTCTGGGTTCACACAGAACCAATGTACACCCCTAGTAGATGGAAATGGCATGCTAAAGATGGACAACTTGTAAATATGTCATTTCCGTTAATGGGTGATAAATGCTTTCCCCTTCCTTCCTTCCTTCCTTCCTTCCTTCCTTCCTTCCTTCTTCCGTCCTTCCTTTTGAATTGTGGGACAGAATAAATTACAGTCCTATGATCCCTGACAAGAAATGAAAGCTGGAAGATACAGAATTTTTATGTGGTTTCTTCTTGATGCACATTGAATTCAAGAGGCAGCAGAAATAATAAGTCCTATGCTCTCTGGCATGAAATAACTCGCTATACCTAGGAATTACCATTTCCAATTAATGAGAGGTGAACAAGGTCTCTCATATTTTCAGCGAGTCTTTCCTGCTTCTGGTTGTCCTGTCGCCCTCCATCAGGGTATCTTGGACTCTCTCTCAACGACTTGGTTACATGGAGATGGTCTGCATGCTTTCATCCCTGTGCATGATATTTTAGTCCGTGCAAATGCTTCCTCAAATTCATCTATGAAGGCTGGATTGAACAAAATCCTGTTGCTACTGTAGCAACTGACTGGTAGAATTACTGCTGTTATTGAAAATTTAATGCATGTTATTTGGCTGGCAGTCTAAACTTATGAAAAATATAAATAACTATTCTCAGGAAATAATTATTGTATGCCACTTCATGGCTATATTTTGGGTCATTGCAGTGACATGTACAAAGCTCAGTCCTGCTTTTGGAAATAGCCGGCCACAGAAATAAACCTGACATGAATAGTTATTTCAAGTGGCTATTGGGAGACCCGTGGTTGGTGAGTTGACATTTAATTAGATACCTGTTATGTTCCAAATATATTACTGGAGCCCTAAACTGGAGGCACACATAGTTTTCTGAAAGAAACATGGCACAGGCCTAGATTGAATTTCATTCAGCAAAACATGCATCTGTTTGAAATGTAGTGAGATATCTAAGACTACATAAATTATTCCCAAGACTTACAGGAAGCTTACATTTGGACTAATGCAATGTAATGTAATGTAGTTTGGATAAGGGACCTGATTTCTGCCCCCACATGGCCAACACCTTGAGGACAAAGGTAACCATTTGCAGTAGTGGTGTCCAAGAAGACCAGATCATTAGTTTTTGTTGGATGAGATGCTTACAGAAAGACTTCATTGACATTGTGTTTCAAGGTAGAAGCATGGTAGGGGTGTTAGTAATTGAATGTTTCCTGCTTCTTTGATGCTATGCCTCTGAGAACCTTCCTCTTCTGATTGCGACCTCATATTCCTTCCTCAAACTGTTTCAGGGTATTTGCCATCTATATGTATGTACAGAGAATTCACCTTCCAGGCTTCAGGTTCTGAGAAAATAATGACAACACGCTGTGACCTTTTCCCATGAGCGTCTCAGAGTCCTGCGTGAGAAATGCTATTGCATCCCACTCCCCCTTTACCCAGGCAGGACCCCTCAAGGTTGAACATGGCACAATAGCTGTCAGCTACACCCCCCCCAATCCATGGGAGCAGAGGAAACGAGGAAGAACAATTGCTTCAGAAAACAGTTGCTAGCTGTTTCATTACTGTCGTTTGTGGTGGAAATGGAAAGCCCCACAGCACAGAAAGATGCAGAACTGTGAAAGTAGGAACAAGTTGAACCAAGTTGCTAATTATGCTTTAACTTTGAAAGGTGTTTTGTTTTTGTTTTTTTAATGGACTGTTGCGATTATCTCACGTTTGTGTGTTTAATTGGACCTGGGTGCATCAGCATCTGACATTGGAATCCGGTTTTTAATATGAGGAGTTAGCCGAGGATCACAAAGCAAGGGTTTGTTGAGTTGAAAGGCTTCTGAGCACCCTGTAGCCTGTGAACTGAATTGTGTCTCTCCCCCAAGGTGAAAGCTAGCATTATAGCAACAGGAGAGGAGAAGGGGTGTGGGGAATGACAGGTGTCATTGGCTTTGTTCCAAAAAGTACAGTACTTGGAGGCAAGCCCCCATCTTCATCCATGGCCTCCTCCTCTGCAGCCTTGGGAGAAGCTGTGCCAGCCAACTGGCACAGCCTCCACCTTCAGAAGGAGGAAGAAGAGTGGTGATACCCGGAGCCAAGGTATGTATTGCTTTCTTTCTTCCCATTCCCTGCACTCTGATATTGAGCGAAGTGACTTGTACCATAGGGCAGTACGGGAAAAACATCCTTCTTTTGGATCCACGCTTTGGAATGGCCAGAGTCCTGGAACCAAAATGGGACATCTGGGATTGGGATCAGAAGCCAGGGTGGCATCTGGGATGTCCCGCTTAAAATGGGACAGTTGGGCGGTATGCAATTAGTTCTCACATACAGTGGTACCTCTGGTTACAAATGCTTCACGTTATGAACTCCGCTAACCCAGAAGTAGGTGCTCCTGGTTGCAAACTTTGCCCCGGGATGTGAACGGAAATTGCGTGCTGGAGGCGCGCGTGCAGCGGGAGACCCCATTAGCGAAAGCGCGCCTCAGGATAAAGCGTGTTCTCCAATCAGGGACAGCACGGGTTGCGGAAGGGTTGACGGAACAGCTCCCTTGTTGCTGGGCGGGTTAGTTTGCATGGCCACTGTTTGGATTGGGCTCATCGGGTTGCTGGGGAGATGAGCATGTTGCAAGTTAATGATTGACAGGCATTGTTGTTTAAATTCCTGCACGCGTCTTTTGCTGCGTGCAACGGATCTCCCACCCTCCCTCCCTATCTTTAGGGATTTTTCTTTTGCATTTGACCTTGCTATGCCTGTCATGGGGTCGCCCGCTTTGGAGCGGGGGCCTGGTAGGAATTTTGTCCATTTGGCTGATTGGTTGGTGCCATTTGGTTTTTGCCTACTGCATAGCAAATCATCACAACTTGTAAGGTTGCGGTTAGGCACTGGTTAAAATTGGTTGGTCTAGGGGTACAGGAATTGGCTGGGCCTGCCCCTAAGTATGCTGCTGCAGGGGTATGGAATTGGCTGGGCCTACCCCTGCAAAATGCTGCTGCAAGGGTATTCTGTTAAAGGAATCCAGGGGCTCATCTTGCTTTTGTCCGTACCCCCCGAGAAGGGGCTAGAGCCGTGCAAGAGCCCCTGGGAGCATTTGGGGGAGAGCCGAGGGCCTGGCACCCAGCTCCTGATCTATAGGTGTTTACCCTGACTTCGCTGGCTAGCGGATGTCAGTTCTGTCCCAGGGCGGGGGACAGATAATGTAGTCGGAACCAATGCCTAAGCAACCACTCACATTGGCTGTATTTAAATAAAGTTGTGGCCAAAATTATGCCAAAAACCTTAAAACTTAAATGACTGTGTGACATCTGAATTATTGGGGGTGGGGAGCTGTCCTGGAACCTCGACACGCAAGAATGGTTTCAGCTTAAGAACGGACCTCCGGAATGAATTAAGTTCATAACCAGAGGTACCACTGTATTGATTTGATCCAATGATTCAGAGGAAGCCTTAGAGTCAATATATACCAAGACAAATGGTGTGGGGCAAGTGGGGGGTGGGAGGGAAGATGCAATGAAACTATAACACCTGGCAAAGTCTGCTTGCGCCAACAGATGGCAAGGGAAGCAGTGAATAAAATGATGTCGTGGATCATTTATACTTGCCACCATTAACAACAAACACCTTTGCTTAGTTTTACAGACCATAAAGTGCGGCTGTATTCTCTAAAATCGGCCATAAAGGCTAGGCTCACAACATCTAACAGAGCACTACGAATACCCATCAGTTTTAAATAACCTTGTTTCTATTCATTTTAGGATTCAATTGCTGGAGACACACGGCAGACTAAGATAGATGGGCCTATCTTCCTTTCCTGCCTTACTGAAGCAAAGTTTCCGGTGGAAGTGAATGGGAACATCACCAAACTGGGTCTCATAACTATGTATTATTCTATATAGAGGTTTGTTGCCAAATTCTCGACAGCTGAAATGTAATTAAAGAATGGGTAAAAAGAAAAAAAGAAAAATGTCCAGGGGAAACTACTACTACAGAGCTGAATAGCTGAAAAATTAGATCAGGAAATGCTCAAGGTATGTAGAGCAGTTGCTGATAAAGAATTTCAATTACGCAGACACTGATTGTAATAAGAATTGATGAATGACGAAAGGAAGCTATTCGGGAATGAACCCCTGCTTAGTTTTCTAAAGCATGGATGAAATCAGATTGAGGATTCACAACCATCATACTAGGAGAGAATATAAGATGATGGAAATTAAATATCACCATGTCTGCATCACATGAAATTACATACTTAAGAACAGTGCTTTTTTTTTGGGGGGGGGGGATAAAAATCGGATGCCAGTATGCATATATAGATAAAAGTGTTGAGAGTACCAGCGCAAAATTCCTGCCATGAGCAACTACAAAAAGGGGTGCTGGTATTCCATATACAGCAAGTGAGTAGAGCCACGGAAAAGCTCCATTTTGGAAGCTAGCAGAAGAAAAAACCCACCAGAATCCTGAACACTCCTTAAGCATTCTGAGATTAGATCAGGTGTTCCATCCAAGGTACATCTACCATGGGTATAGCTCAGGGAGGAGGAACATGTGGGCCTCCCAGTGTTGCTGGACTAAAACCCCCATCAGCACCAGCCAGCATGGCCAAGGGTCAGGTATTATGGGGGTTGTTGTACAGCAAAATCTAGAGGCCATGGGTTCCTCACCCCCCCCCCTTGTGTACCTAGATATAGACTTGGTATTGGTTAGCTGTGCACCTGCTTGTTTCTTACTTTTAGTTTCATTTTATCATCCCCTTCCACAATGCATGGTTCCCTCCCTGCCACTTTATTCCTCACAATAATGCCACGTGGGCAGATAAGATGAGAGATGCTGGCTCAAAGGCACCTAGTAAGATTCATAGCTGAGTGTGGAGTTGAACCTAGAATTCCTTCTTTCTAGTCTGATGCTTCAATATTTACACCAGCCTCCATGGGAGTCAACTCCTAGGGACCGAGGGGTCTTGCTCTCCCTCCAAATAAAATATTTGAGAGGGCTGAGACCCCAAAGTTGATGGGCATTGCAATTTTGCAATTCAAATGGTTTGTGCGCCACATGATGTGATCGATTGTGCAGGGTGGGGCTTACCTCCCCCCGTCACATTTTATTGAAGTTAGCATCCCTACCAGCCTCTAAGCCCATCACCTTGGAACTACAACCCCCACCCCACCCCATAATTCCAAAATAGCATAGGCTAGCTAGTCAGGGATGATGGGAATTGTGGTCCAAGAACATACAGGGACCTAAGCTTGAGAAAGGCTGTTGTATAATCTGGTTATTAGTGTACATAGAATGCAATAAAGAGTGAAGAGTGTAACAATAGATGATGGTGATGATGATGATTTATATACCACTTTATACCCGGGGGTCTCAGGGCGGTTCACAGAATAAAATCAAGATATAAAACCACAAAATACATAATAAAAATAAAACAACAACCCAATAACCCCCCCCCAAAAAAAAAAAAACACATTTTGAAAGGGCATAGGATGTAAATCAGATCAACCAAAGGCCTGGTTAAAAATGAATGTTTTTGCCTGGCGCCTAAAGGTGTATAATGAAGATGCCAGGCGAACTTCCTTGGGGAGAGCATTCATAGAATAGAATCATAGAATCATAGAGTTGGAAGAGACCACAAGGGCCATCCAGTCCAACCCCCTGCCAAGCAGGAAACACCATCAAAGCATTCCTGACAGATGGCTGTCAAGCTTCCGCTTAAAGACCTCCAAAGAAGGAGACTCCACCACACTCCTTGGTAGCAAATTCCACTGTCGAACAGCTCTCACTGTCAGGAAGTTCTTCCTAATGTTTAGGTGGAATCTTCTTTCTTGTAGTTTGAATCCATTGCCCCGTGTCCGCTTCTCTGGAGCAGCAGAAAACAACCTTTCACCCTCCTCTATATGACATCCTTTTATATATTTGAACATGGCTATCATATCACCCCTTAACCTTCTCTTCTCCGGGCTAAACATACCCAGCTCCCTGAGCCGTTCCTTATAAGGCATTGTTTCCAGGCCTTTGACCATTTTGGTTGCCCTCTTCTGGACACGTTCCACAAACAGGGAGCCATTGCTTTGGAGACAGTTGCCCCAGACATAAAGTTAACTTGTAAGTGAGCTTTATTGCTACAATTGCAGTCTGTGTTTTGGATAAAAGTACTTGAGACAAAATGAGCTATTGCTTTCAGTAAATATGTCAGGGACTGCAATGTTAGTAGTATGAAAAGCAGTTCTCTATTGTTGTGATTCTGTTTTTGCATGCTAATCTTTTACCTGCAAATTCTTACCTGTCTAGGCTTATTTACCCTCCCCCCCCAATTTCAGCGGTGCACATTATTAATTAATTAATTAATTAATTAATTAATTAGCTCTCTAGTTAAAGGCTAAGCTACCTTTAAAACTGCATGGTGCCTCATTGATTTGTTCAAAGAGGAAGTGGTTTAATTAGGTGCACAAGCCAGTATTTTGAGGCTGAAAAACTATGTAAGATCTCCCCACCCCTTGAACTATTTTATTCATGGCAAAATCACGAGATAAAAAAAGATCAAAAGACAAAGTGTAACTAGGTGTAACAGAAGCCAGAAAGCAGCATCCTCAACACTTTTATTGAAGAAAAATGTAAGGTCCAAGATCCAGGGTTGTCACCTTGGTCCAGATTTTGCTAAATACCAGCCTAAAAACAGCAACAATGGTGATGAGAATGACCCAGATTCTGCCCACCACCCTGTCATAGATCAAGAGGATGGGAGATCAGGAGTGAAAGTGGGGGTGGAACTGGAGTAAACAGGATGGGAAGCAAAATGGATTAGCTGAAGTAAGAAATTTCCTCCTTTTCCCTGCTTGAGGTTAGGCGTGATGCTCAGAAACAGCAAGGGACTGCCTGAAAGTGAACCCTGACGTGAGGGACTAAGGGGTGGAGTACGAATACTTTTCCACCTTCCTCTCTCTGCCACTCATATCCTCCTTTTGCATGGTTTTCATACTCTCTTGCCTCTATACAAGGAAGGGAAATCTAGCCTGGGCCTCTATTTCTTTCCCAGTACCCTCTAATTTTTTTAAAAAAATACAACACAACAGGTAGCAAGCTGCAGTTTGAAAATCCATCATTTATGCCAGCCTTTCTCAACTTTGCATCCCCAGAGTTTGTTGGACTACAACTCCCATCATCCCTGACCACTGGTCTTGCTAGCTAGGGATGGTGGGAGTTGTAGTCCAATATCATCTGGGGACCCAAGGTTGAGATAGGCTGATACACACTGTTGACCAGAGCTTGTCAATATAATGCCATTATTGCACTGACTCCTCCTATAATACCCAATTTCATTCTGGGTCCAAGCCAAGGTGACGGTTTGTACATTTAAAGCCCTGAATAAGTTAGAACTGGGTTACCCGAAGGACTCATAGATTTATCTGCCCTTGCATTGCTCTTTGCAGAGAATATTTTGCCCGGTGTCCCTCTGCCTCCTGCTGCAGTTCCCTAACCAAATAATATGTACAAAATGTGCAGATTAGGGGGAAGTGTGCACAAAAATGTGTATATTAGTGAAAATAACGTAAAAATGCATTACATTAGTGGAAATTGCATACAAACATGTATATCAGGAGAAATGTGTGTTAAAACACTGGTGAATTTTCTGGAGGATTTTTAAAAATTGCAAACTGACAAATTGCACTGAAGATTGAGGAGGGGCATAACACTGAAGGAGACCAAAATTGGAAGATTTGACCATCCCTAATTCAGCGGGTGGTGCTGTGGGTTAAACCACAGAGCCTAGGGCTTCCTGATCAGAAGGTCAGCGGTTCGAATCCCTGCGAAGGGATGAGCTCCCATTGCTTGGTCCCAGCTCCTGCCCACCTAGCAGTTCAAAAGCATGTCAAAGTGCAAGTAGATAAATAGGTACCGCTCTGGCAGGAAGGTAAACAGCATTTACGTGAGCTGCTCTGGTTTGCCAGAAGCGGCTTAGTCATGCTGGCCACATGACCCGGAAGCTGTACGCCGGCTCCCTCGGCCAGTAACGCGAGATGAGCGCCGCAACCCCAGAGTCGGACACGATTGGACATAATAGTCAGGGGTCCCTTTACTTTTACCTTTAATTCACACACACACAAACACAAATAGCAAAAGCAGACAGACCTCAGCGTAACACTCAAAACAGAAGTGTGGCACTCAAAACGGAGCACATTCAGCTTCCGAATAAAGTTCGCAAACCGGAACACTTACTTCCGGGTTTGCAGTGTTTGGGTTCCAAGTTGTTTGAGTACCAAGGCGTTTGAGAACCAAGGGACCACTCTATTGGCCTTTAGCCAAAAGTTACTATAGTAGGTTGCTCTAAAAATGGAGGAACTGCGGTACTTCCAAAAAGATGAATATAAATGCCCTTGAAGCTTCTGTGTCTGGTTTCCGATTCTCTGCCTTCTCTCAGCACTGTTTGATGAGCTGTCTTGTGTGCACCTAGTTGAAACACCATTTCCCATGCATTTCATTCTGTTTGGGTTACTTGAGTAGAGAGCATAGCCCTCCCTCAATATCTCCTCTTTTATGCTAAGCACCAAGTTATTCCGCCTTGGCCCTGGACTGTGTTTTCTTATAGAAATTATTCATGGCTACATATTTATTGCTTGGCTGGCTTGGCTTGGGATACAGCAATTTTGTGGATGGCTAGAAAAGAAGCCAAGCATTGCTGCACAGTTCAAAAGTGGCATATGCTTCTCTCTCCCCCCCCCCCCCCTCCAGCAAACTGCTTTGATGGTGGACTTTATTTCTTCCACCTAAGCTAAATGATGCCTGGTTCTCAACATTTCATGAAAATGTCATTTTCTAAAAAAAGAAAAAAAGAACTATGCAAAGAAGAAAATTATCACACAGTAGGGATAATACAGTGGTACCTCGGGGTAATCCACAAATTATACATATATTATACCAGGGATAGCTAAGCCATGCCCATATCAGCCCCTCACTGAAAGTTTCTTGTGCCCCCCCCGCCAGACATATACATACATGCATAATTTCATTTGTATGCCACCTTTCCTCAGTCCAAACCATGCTCAAGGCAGCTTACAACATGAAAAAATACATAACTACGATGTACCCATAAACAATAAATAAAACATTTAAAAATACACAACCAACAATTTCCACAGCTAGGGATGGAGAGAAATTCCAAACCAGTTTGGGTTTAAATGGAAAGCTACCTTAGCAGTATCTTCCAAAACAATGTGCAGACTGAAACACAGACATCGTTCAAGATTTGTAGTTCTTTGAATATTGCGACGCAGTTCTCCAGCCAAGTAATGTGCACATGCCAGTGTAAAATGTGCCTATGTTGTGTATATTGGTGAAAACAGCATACAGTGGTGCCTCGCAAGATGAAATTAATTCGTTCTGCGAATGCTGTCGTATAGCGGAAAATTTCGTCTTATGAAGCATGGTCGGAGGAAGCACGGCTTTACGGAAAAAAACAACAACCCAAAAAACATTTTCGTTTTGCAAGTTGCGGCCATAGGGAAATTCGTCTTACGAGTCTCCCTTTCGTTAGTGAATGCCTTTCGTCTAGCGGGTTTTTCGTCTAGCGAGGCATTTGTCTAGTGAGGCATTTGTCTAGCAAGGTACCACTGTACAGAAGTACAATACATATGGGAAAACTGTGATGCAAAAAAAAAATGCATATATTGAGCAAAATTGCATACAAAAATAGGTATATCAGTAAAAAAAATGCAATAAACTGCTAATGAATTTTCATGATGACATTAAAAATATATATTAACCAATGTGTGAATGGTTCTGCTCCTATGGGTGTGACCCAGCTCAGCAATTCTGTGCATGCTGTTGAGGGGCAGGATGAGTGACCAGAAATAGGGTATGTTCCTGTTGATTCTCCTCAGCCTCTCTGCGGCTTTTAATACCATTGACCGTGGTGTTGTTCTGGAGAGGCTGTCCAGGTTAGGGGTGGGATACACCACTTTGCAATGGTTCACGTCCTACTTGGATGATTGTTTGGCCCTGAGGAACCTTCAATGCAGGCTTCCTCAGGGGTCAATTTTATCCCCCATGCTGTTTGATATCTATTGCTGAATAGGATCATCCAGAGTATGTTGTCAGCAATATGCTGATGACACAAAGCTGTACTTCCGACTAAACATCAGGAAGAACTTTCTGACAGTAAGAGCTGTTTGACAGTGGAATGGTCTCCTTCGGGACTCTGTGGACTCTCCTTCATTGGACATTTTTAAGCAGAGGTTGGATGGCCATCTGTCATGGATACTTTAGATGAGATTCCTGCATCGCAGGGGGTTAAATTAGATGACCCTTGAGGTCCCTTCCAGCTCTATAATTATGTGGTTCTCTTTACATCTACAGGTGCAGCAGTCGATGTGCTGGACCATTGTCTTGCCTCAGTAATAGACTGCATGAGAGTCAACAAACTGAAGCTCAATCCACACAAGACGGAGGCACCTAGACCTGATGGATGGAAGATTGCATGTTCTTGATGGGGTTACATTCCCTTGCAAGCGGTGGGTTTGTAGCTTGGGAGTAATGCTGGCTCCATTGTTGTTGCTTGAGGCTCAGATGGCATCGGTGGCTTAGAGTGCCTTCCATCAACTTCGGCTGGTGGCCCAGCTGCACCCCTATCTCGACAGGGATAGCCAAACTACTGTTATCAATGCTCTGATGACTTTTTGGTTAGTTTACTGCAATGTGTTATACGTACAGGAAGACCGCCTCTGAAGACTGCTCAGAAACTTTTGGTGGTGCAGAATTCAGTGGCTGGATTGCTCACAAGGGCAAGAGGGTTTGAGCATATTACGCCGATCCTGGCCCAACTGCAGTGGCTGCCAATTAGTTTCTGGGCCCAATTCAAAGTGCAGGTTTTGACCTATAAAGCTTTAAATGGCTCAGGACTGCAGTACCTCAAGGACTGCCTCTTCCCCTCCTGAACTGAACTGCACCCAGTTATCCATCTCAGGTCCTTCGTGACGTGCCCACTCCACGAGAGTTCTGGAGGGTGGCAACACGAGAATGGGCCTTTTCTGTGATGGCTTCTTATTTGTGGAATTCTCACCCCAGGGAGGCTTACAGTAGTAGTACAGTAGTACCTCGGTCCTCAAACGGCTTAGTTGTCAAACAAATTGGCTCCCAAACGCCGCAAACCCGGAAGTAAGTGTTCTGGTTTGCTAACGTTTTTCGGAAGGCGAACATCCGACATGGCTTCTGTTTGAGTGCAAGAAGCTCCTGCAGCTGATCAGAAGCTGCGCCTTGGTTTTTGAACGTTTTTGGGAGTCGAGGAGACTCCTGGAATGGATTAAGTTTGACAGCCAGGGTACCACTGTATTATTATTATTACAGTGGTGCCCCGCTAGACGAAAATAATTCGTTCTATGAGTGTCTTCGTAGAGCGAATTTTTCGTCTAGCGAAGTGGCAATGCAGAGCGGAGGTTTTCACGACAGAATTTTTTTTTTTCCGTCTTGCGAGGAAGCCCCATTGACATTTTCGTCTTGCGGGGCAGCCTTCCACTAGCGAATGCTGTTCGTCTAGCGAGTTTTTCGTCTAGCAAAGCATTCGTCTAGCGGGGCACCACTGTATTATTATTATTATGCATTTTGTGTTCTCCTTCTGTATTTTTATGTTATGAACTGCCCTGTGATCTTCAAATGAAATGAAGTATACAGGCCTAACAAATAAAATAATAATTAAATAAACCAACATCTATTTACACACATCTACCCAGCTATCGTAATTTCCCTTCCCCTTCCAGAATGATAGTGCAGTTATTGCACTTCTCAAGTGAAATGCCTACGAGCAAATTTAATTAGTCAGTTAAATGAAAGTGTCAGAAATTTAGGAAGCAGTTGTGTAGTAAATTATAGCCCAAGGTACTTCTTAATTTGCTTTGTGTGGCTTCAGCTGGAAAAGTATGTGTATAATATTCTATTTGTTCAGCTTGGATGAAGGTTGCTTCACTTCTGCTTTCAGTCTTCATGCCGGATGACCACTTCACAGCTGCTTGAATATTAATAAGAAGGAATATGTTGAGAGTCACATCCAGGCCGGTGTGATGTGGCATTTACAAATTTTGCAAGATCTCTGCTGCTTCCAGCAAAAAAAGAAAGAAAGGGTGGGGAAGCAAAGCTGATGTTTTTGTTTGAAATCACAGACTTTGGACATTAATTCCACAGGAAGCATTAATAGCTGTAAAATTATGGTAATTATAACCATGGTAACCAGATTTCCTGGTACATTAGCAGTGTTGTAGGTCAAGATCACTGAATCACAGCATGGCTACTTTCAATAGCCTTTCTGATAGCAGAAAATAAGTGTTCTGCTGAGATTAGGGCTGGATCTAGACACATCGAAGAAGTGTTTCAGTTTAAAGCATTGTAAATTTAAACAGGGAAAGCAAGTAGAGAAAAACAGGACTCTACGTCGCCTTCTGGTGGCACAATGTTATATCGCACATACAACACATATAAATCACTTTTTCTTTACCAGTCTAGCTGAGTCTCCAGAAGAGAAATTGTAAATGGCATCTGGATGGGGGGGGGGAATAGACACAGAGGAGGCTGCATTAAGTATAATGAGTTGTGTGTGGCAGGGAGAATAAGTATATTCTAGTAAGTTTGAAGTTATTTGGCTTTGTAACCTGTTTAATGAAGAAAGACTAGTTATATTCTCCCGATTTCTTACTAAAGTGAGCCTATAATCATAGTCCTGTGAAAATCAATTTGAAATGTTCTCCTGAATCTTGGTTTTGTTTTGTTGTGAGAATAATTTTAAATGTCAAATTACTTTGCAGGGAGCCAATAAGAAAGAGGAGGGCGTGGCCTATGCAATTTCCTCCAGACTGCCATCAGCCCAAGCTAGAATGGCCAACGGTTCAGGGAAATGAAAGCTGTACTTAACAATTTGAGGATACCATATTGGTGTTAGAAAACGCCCTGGGGGGCTCCTGCAACCCCTGTTGTCCGAGTGTCCTCCGGTATGCAAAGCTCTGGAAAAGGCATTTCTCTTCTTCTCCAGTGTGCTCAGCGACGGTATATGCACACTAATCTTCTAGCATTACACAGCAAGAAGCATGGGACATCGTAGAGCTAATCTACGTATTTATTTACACGCTATGTACAGACAAAGAATTATGGTGTCCTCTCTCATCAGCTCTGAGAGAGAACAGACCGAAGTAAAAGCAAAAGTACAGTCCAACAGTACCCACAATGGAAGAGAGATAAGGCAGTCTTCCATTCCCACAGTCTTCCCGGACAGGCATGTGATTTACACCAATCACATCTGCAGCATCGGATGCATGAAATACTAACATTGTCCTCCATTTCAGGTAACCGATGCTGCATAGGCTAACACAGCAGTAAGTGAAGTAAACATGCAGTTGTCATACACATAGTATACTCCAGTAGTACCCGTTCCACCTTTGGAACTACCTGCAATTGGACTGGCCTCGTGCCTGACCACCTTGCACTCCTGGTTACCTTTCTTCCATGGGACTAGAACTCTAGCTCTGTTCCCATCTGAGGAAACAGTGTTGGCCCTTGCAGCCTTTGGGCGTGGTTTCTCGTCCTTTGAGGACAAACCCTGTACCCCTCACAAGACCTCAGGTTTCGAAACCTGTTTTGAGCTACTAGCCACAGCTCTATTTACCACAGCTGTGTTAGCATACTCTCGAGTATACCTAGTGGGTAGCTTACCCTTCGTAGCTTTTGGTTCTGTGTAAGAGATGCAAGTCTTCCAGTCTGGGCTTCTCTTCTTTGGGAGAATAGTGACCTATTGTGAACAGTGGTTCCTCCAACTCTCGATCAGACTGTTCTGATGGTCTGAGCAATGCTTATGAGCTTTTGAAATTTGCCTGTATCAGTGGAACTTCCATCTGCGCTTCCACTGTCACTGTCATTGTCAGATTCCTCATCTGAACCATCATAAAACAGAATAGAGAAAATTGCATGAAAAAATGGGCACAGTCATCAAAATTGTATACAATAAGAGACATGTACATTAAGAGGCAATCCTATGGATCTACAGAGATATCACATGCTCCTATAAAATTTTAATTTTGAAAGGAGTGATTAATTCATGTTTGTACCCTTCATAATTGAATGCCCCCCCCCTTGTACTAAAGGACCCGAGTATAAGTTGTAGGCCGAAACCTACCTGGGCATCTCTACAAACTAGGTGTTTCTCCAGAATGTTTATGCTGCTTGTAGATAGTGCTATAGGTCTGTGATTGCTTGGAAAGTAGTGGCATTTCTTATCCTAGTCATTACAGTTACTTTGATTTTTGATTATTATTATTTTTTTGGGGGGGGGGGGTTACAGCCAGTTTTTTTTCCCAGTCAGTGGAATCTGGAGCCAAAATTTTGCCTGGATTGCAGTTGACCTGCAGTGCCACCTCTAAAAAAGGAAAACCCACCTGAACATCAGAAAAATAATATATCATGAAAAAAGGATTGAGAAGGATTCCTACCCCCACTAGTATATTCCTGTTTTCTTTCCTACCTTTAACATTGTGTAATTGCATTGGCTCCAAGGAGTTGCTTGATTTACATCAGAATTGCCAGGAAGCGAATTAGATTTGTTCTGGGCTGCTGGATGCTAAATGTTTGTTGATAGACAACTGAATAGTGGTTGAAGGAGCAGAGGCTGTGCTCTCTAGTTATTCCCCTTAATGAAACCTGCATATCTAAGTGGACAGCAGAAGCGAGTGTCATTAAATAAACCTGTAAAATCATTTTGGGATGAGGACAAAGAATTTAATTTGATGTAGCAAATTAAAGTAAAACAATGAATATTGCTTGTGCCGAGAGGCGAGAAGGATTTGCAATTAAGGATTCACCTCTTTTTATTAACCTCTGGTTATTTTTGGCATAATTTAAACAGCAACGGGTGCCACTTTAAGTGGGGGGAAATAGACTGACAACTTTTAAAATTTCCCAAGTCCTCTTAGAAAGTGGCTGAGCTGTACCTACCCAAATGTCTAGCTTCCCCAACAATACCTATGGCATGAAATTCCAGACAGCAATGCAAAGACTTGGCATTATACAAATATGTATAACCTAATATCTCTGCCCATTCTCCCCATCTTCCTGACTGTCTCATGTTCTTTCCTGTCATTTCCCCTGCTCTATTCCTCATTCTTCTGGACTGCACCTTTTTCTACCCACCATTCCTTGACACCTCAAGTAGCCTTGACCTACTGTCAGGGCCGGTGCGTCCATTTAGGCGAACTAGGCAATTGCCTAGGGCGCCAAAATGGAGGGGGCGCTGGCCAGGCTTGGGCAGGACGGGCTAGCCAGTCCCGCCTCGTCCATTGGGGCTGGTGACACGGCGCGCCAGGGCGCTGCCGCCCCCAGGGGCACCCCTGCGTGCTTGCCGGCATACCGGGCGCCCCCTCCCCAACCTGCCACTGCCACCCATACTGCTCCCGGGTGGGCTGCGAGCTGGCCGCTCAGCCCCATCTTCGAGCGCAGCGAGCGGGGGGAGCCGTGCGGCCCCGCCAGCGACCTCCCACCCGCCCCCATGGGCGGCCGGGTGCTTGCGGGGCGGGTGGTGGGGTGGGCTACAGTGGAGAAACTGCTGCTTGCCTCTCCAACACCCCCACCTCCCGCAGGCTTTGGCGGGGGGAGGGCGCCAGAAGGTGGTTTGCCTAGGGCGCAAGAAGCCATAGTGCCGGTCCTGCCTACTGTCTTCTCAAGCCCCTGGCTTTTTGTTTTACAAGGCCAAATACTTCTTCCTTCTGTCTCTCCTTTCCTTGGCCTTTCATCTTGACTAGCTCTTCTTTTAGGGTATCAGCAACCTGGTGCCTAAACCAGGCTTGCAGTTTATGATCCTTGCTCCAAACGTGCTCCCCAACGTGTCTGTTTTTACGGTTTACATAAGTTGCCCTCAGTCTCATTGTTTACCCAAGTGTGCCCACCAGCACTCCCTAAGCTGCCTGCAAAAGGACTCTGCACACAAACACACACACACACACGTTTTAAAGATCCACAGTGCACGAGAGACTTTTTGTTCTGCTTACTCAGTTCCTGTCTCCTACCCAAAATCCACAGCAGCCATTTTCTGCCATGTCACAGCCAAAAGGCAACCATTTTGAGAACGGCACCCACAACACTTCTCAAAATTCCAATGTGCCCACTAGGCCCAAAAAGTTGGGCAAATTCTGCCTTAGTGCTTTACCTAACAGGTACATTACCTACTCTGAACAAAATCAAAAATTCTTTCCAGTAGCACCTTAGAGACCAACTGAGTTTGTTCCTGGTATGAGCTTTCGTGTGCATGCACACTTCTTCAGATACCTTCAGATACACTTCTTCAGGTATCTGAAGAAGTGTGCATGCACACGAAAGCTCATACCAGGAACAAACTCAGTTGGTCTCTAAGGTGCTACTGGAAAGAATTTTTGATTTTGTTTTGACTATGGCAGACCAACACGGCTACCCACCTGTAACCATTACCTACTCTGGTTGAACATCTCCTTTAGGCGTTTGTTGTTTGTTTTTGCTTAAAAAAAAAAAAAAACATGTACGGGTTTCTTTGTCTTAAAGTGGTATTGCATTGTTTGGCTTGCTGCATATTTGTATTGTAAACTGCTTTAGGATATTTATATTTATATTTATATTTATTCTAGAATGCAGCATAAAAATCAGCGAATGAAAACAAAAATAAATCCAACACATATGCACGCACAGAGAGACACGTGTCTCTGTATGCTGTCTATGACCTGCCTCACCATATTTCAGTGCTTATTGTTTAAGGGCTTAAATTTATAAGCCAGTTTAAATCCTTGCAAGCAGGAAGCAACATGCTGAGGGAGGTTTTGTTATTTTTGTTGACTTTAAGCATGCCCTCCTAACCTGAGAGCTTGTGTTCAAACAGCACGAACAGTTTGCCTTCCCAGAAGCTAAGTAAACGCCACGTTCACATCTTGTCCTAGCGATGGCTTCTTGTATAATGAAATTATCCCCCTGGGAAATAAAATAGGTATAGCCACGTCTACACCGACCGCTATTGACACCACCAGCAATAGAATCTATGAACAGGAAGGGGATTACATTCTGTGCCGGTGGCCATGCTAGGCTTCCAACGGGGAGATGGACAGTTGTAGAAAAGGAAAAGCAGCTGAGGATTAAGCCTGCTAGCTTTCTTCTCCTTCATCGTCGTCGTCGTCCTCTCCTGTTGTTCAAAACAGTTCTGTGAATAAGATGGTTTTGACTCTTATCTACACAACCAGTCAATCATCCTTTGGGGGGGGGGGGTTGGAGGTGCGGGGAGAAGGATCACTCCTAATTCAGTCCAGTAGCAACCCTACGTTCAAGATATAATGAAGTGTGCACTTGAAGCAGAAACTTGACACCTATGAAGTTTTGACAGCCTTTGTGGGTGCATATTATGTGCGATCCAATTCCTGATGCCTCATTTACTCTGGACTTCTTTTGGTTTTTTTATACTTACTGTGCAGATTTCTCTGCCTTCTGTCTTGTTATTGCCTCTTTCCACTTTGCCTTGTCAGTTCTCTCTTTTTTGACACATTTCAGTAAAGGAAGCATGAAAACCTGCATCTCCCTCAAGGCCATTAAAGCTGATCATCAATGGAATAGGAGCAAGCTCCCACAGTATCTTTATGCTAGGAACATTAAAGTCCATTTTCCCCCACCACCCCCGTACAGCCCTATTAGCTATTTTTCATGACCGGCTTTATCTTTCGAGAGCATACTGCAAACAAGTTATTTTGCACCCTAATGGTGAGACACTTAGGAGCTCTTGCTACTATGATTTCAGCTTGTCCTGAAGAATCATTAAACTGTGCTCTTTCTTTCTTTCTTTTTTAAGCCTATGAAAAATGGGTATTGTGCTCTGAAAAGGGTGAGAGTTTAACGAAGAGTTTCTAAATGGAGAAGCACTATAAAGTAGCTGCTGATTCTTGACATGCGGCAGGGTTTAATAGCCAGTGATTAATAGTCATATAAAGAGGCCAGAGCATCCCTTGAATTGTTGCTGCCATATTGAACTTTGATGATGATGATGATGATGATGATGATGATGATGATAATAATAATAATAATAATGGTTTCTCTCAAATACTACCACAAATATTTTACATGCTGGCACCCTGGCCATTCATTGCAGGTACTTTGTGACATTTTTATTCTGCAAATAAGACAAAATAGACATTGGATGAAGGTAAAGTAATTAGAATATTCAGAGGCAGGTCTGTCTTGTGTGAAAATATAAGCAGAAAGGAAATCATTAGGCAAAATCTGTTGTTGAGTGCATGTATTAACCTGTCCTCCAGAGGAGCTGTCTGTTATCATGCTATTCAGTGCTGGATTTACATATAAGCTAAACAAGCTATAGCTTTAGGTCCCACTCTCTTGGGGCCCCAAATTTTTTTTTAAAAGAAAAACAACAACTGGATGTACATTTCCAAAATATAAGATAAAAAACAAATAAAATAAAACCTACATACAGTTAGAGCTTAATAATTATTTCATTATTAATATACTTCTTAATTGCATTTCACTGTTAATATACTTCTTAATTGTATTCAGTTCAACAATTACTTTGATAAAATACATATTTTGTTATGTGCAAATGGCTTTAGATTAGGTCCATAATTTACCATATATTCAACACAAAAAACAGCAACAATTTGTTGTTGAGAAAGGACAGCTGGACATACAAAGGGCCCCATTACCTTCAGTAGATTAGGGCCTCATCAGACCTAAATCCGGCCCTGATACTATCAACCAGGAGAGAGGTTTGGGTTTAGGAAAGCTGAACTCACCAGTGCCAAAGAACTTCGGCACTGTTTGGGGGTCACATCAGGGGTCTATATCATAGGGTATCAGAATGGCACTGCTGCCAAACTCTGACCCTGCTGTTCCCAATCCTTGTTGATCTTCATGTTACTCTGCTCCTTCCATGCCCTGCAACATTTCTCCAAGGAAAATAGGGATGTCCTACCCTACCCATCAACACTTCTCCAATGAAAGTAGGGACGTCTTGTATTGTGTTTTTACATAAACTGAAAAGGGTTTCTATTCTTCTACATATATTTCACCTTTCTATGAGTTCCGCCATTTCTGAGTGCCCCAGTAGTTTGACTACCCATTCCTCCTTTGTTGGGAATGCAATACAGCCAGATAAAATGTCAAACAAGTTTTGATTTATGAGCAGCAATGGAAAGAAAATTAAAAAAAGATTGTAATACGAGATTTAGGTAAATAGATAAGGTTAAGAGTTTGGACAGGGAGCAGGGAAGAGAGAGAATTAGACCATGACGGGTGTAAGGATGGGAAGTTGCCAAGTTAGATAAATAGATTTTGATGTAAATTGTATGTTATGCGATCTTAATGTAAATCAAAAAAGAAAAGAAAGAAAATAGGGATGTCTTGTCATATCCTCCCACAGTTCTCTGATGGAAATAGGGGCATCCTAAGGAAAAGTGGGACATTCCAGGATCAAATCAGAAACTGGGACAGTTTTTTGTAAATCCAGTAAAGTCCCTGGAAAACAGGGAACCTGGAGGGTCTGCTCCTCTTAGCATGTGAACAATGACAAGAGCAAGAAGAAGCAGTTGCTTAAACTGTCTATGTTTGTAATTTAATGGGGAGGGGGAGGTTTGGCTGATGTCCTGAGTGGAGGGTATGGTTGCAGATGCTTCCGGGGACAGGGAAAGTGGTCAGTAGGATGTCACAGTGCAAATGTAGGAGCAGTAGATTGGCTCCAATGGTACACCGGTTGCAATGTGTCCATTTTGCCACCACCTCAATTCTCTTTTTCCTGGTAAAGTATCCAACTAACTAGCTAACTAACTAACTAACTTGAGATGAATGACCTGGACTAACTTAGATCTATTAACATCAATGGGTCTACTTTAGGTAAAAGTTAATTGAATACAACCCAGTGCATTGTTTCTTCATATACATTGGTACCTCAGGTTACAGACGCTTCAGGTTACAGACGCTTCAGGTTACAGACTCTGCTAACCCAGAAATAACTCTTCAGGTTAAGAACTTTGCTTCAGGATAAGAACAGAAATCATGCTCTGGCAGTGCAGTGGCAGCAGGAGGTCCCATTAGCTAAAGTGGTGCTTCAGGTTAAGAACAGTTTCAGGTTAAGAACAGACCTCCAGAACAAATTAAGTTCTTAACCTGAGGTACCACTGTATTACCCGTTTAACAGTGGTGGCTATCTGAGACTCATGATTGGTAATGGAAAGCAAAGAGTTCAGTTTACCACAATCAATCATAAGCGGTGCTTCCAATCACTGGCTCTGAAAACCTGCATATTTACACACTAGGAACTCAGCTATACAGCTGCAAATAAAAGGTTTTGTGTGTTTTAAGTGCAATATAAAGGTAAAGGTAAAGGGACCCTTGACCATAAGGTCCAGTCGTGAACGACACTGGGGTTGCGGCACTCATCTCACTTTACTGGCTGAGGGAGCCAGCGTACAGCTTCTGGGTCATGTGGCCAGCATGACTAAGCCGGTTCTGGCGAACCAGAGCAGCACATGGAAATGCCATTTACCTTCCTGCCAGAGCGGTACCTATTTATCTACTTGCACTTTGATGTGCTTCCGAACTGCTAGGTTGGCAGGAGCAGGGACCGAGCAATGGGAGCTCACCCCGTTGCAGGGATTCAAACTGCCGGCCTTCTGATTGGCAAGCCCTAGACTCTGTGGTTTAGACCACAGCGCCACCCACGTCCCACTAATGCAATATACAATGTGGCATATAGATGGTGATGGTGAGCCATATGGAAAATTCAATGTATTTTTAAAAACTTTTTTTTTAAAAAAAGCATTTTCAGAAGGGTTTTTTATATGTGTGTAGATTCCACCTAGGTGTGATATTCAACTAAGTCATACTTGGAATAGTTCCAATGAAATAAGTGGACGGTATATAACCTAACAATAACTTTTTTTTTTTTTTAGCACAACAAAACGTCCACTCCCTTTCCTCTCCCTCTGTGACCCCCCCTAAATCAGTTTCAGGGGTTCCCCCAACCCTCCAGAGCACATTTGGAAAGGGAATGTGGGTGTGGAGAGAGGGAGTGGACTCTTGCACTGGTGGATTTATTTAGTTGGATTGCCCCCAATGGGTCTACTCTATGATTAATATTGCATACTACCCTATTGCTAGATGCTAGTTTATGATAAACACTTTATTACCTCCCTTCCACTCACCTGTTCTCATGCTGTGTGGGAATATGTTTTAGGGTTTTCCCGCGCGATGGCCGCTTTACCGATCCTTCCGCGCAACGCGCAGAAGGGAAGAAGATCCGTCCGGAGATTGGAGCCTGGATCCCCCCGCGCCTCCCCGAAAGCGCGCCATGAAGCCTCCTGGTAACGGTCGCAAGGCTGGTCTCCCGCCCGGAAACACTCATTATTGTAATGATGTTATTGGTTGATGCTTGTTTGATGATGCTGTATAATTTGCCAATAAATAGCCCTGCCTCTGTTAGCTCGACGACGAGTAAGAGCAGAGCGACAGAGAGACGGAGAGCTCGCTCGCAAATTACCGACTGCAGTCTGCTTTATTTGGCCTTCTTTCTGCTTCTTCAGCCACACCTTTTGCTTTGCTTCTTGCTGCCTGTTCTATCCTCTTCAGCCCTTCATCTACTTCCAAAACTCATCACGACCTTCAAGAACCCTCATAACCAGCGACCTTCATAACCAGTGGGAGCAGGCTCTCCAGCGGTTATCCCAATGTCTGGTTATCCCGACAATGCTGAGTATTGATTTTGTCTTTGTGAATAATGTCAGTGTCTTGGCATTTGGTATAAGATTATTATTATTTATTATTATTATTATTATTATTATTATTATTATTATTATTATTATTATTTTATGAACATCAGTAATGGTGCCCTGACAGCAGGCTTGTGCGATTGTGCGACTTGGATAGTGACAGAATTATCCACAATGATAAGAAGAAGGGAATGAGTGGGAGGCAGTTTTGACTCGAAGACAAAAGGTGTTCCAATTTTGCTGTGTTCTGATGGAGTTGACTCGAGAACAATTGGAGGGAGATGTCAAAGAGACAGGAGGAAATGTGTGACTGAACAACAGGGGTTAAATCAGAGACCGGGGAAGTAAAAATCTGAGAACTGTCAGCAGAGTAATGGTAGACTCTTTTCCTTTTGAAGTAGGCTCTCTGTGGACAAGGAGAAAATGAATATGACATTCCTCTGCATAGCCTGTATTTTTAACTGCTTCTGGAGTGATTATATTCAGTAGCTAGGTAAATGAATCATATTGTGTCTATCAATTCCCACCACTTATTTTGCATGAAACAGTTCAAGCTGGATTTTATGTATTTATAAAGTTTATATCCTGTCCCTCTGCACAAGTGTTCCCAGAGTGGGTCATCACAATATAATATAACACAATATAAAATAACAATAAAAAACACAGTATAAAATACAATATAAACAAACACAATATAAAATAACAAATTTAGACATAGCAACAAATCTGTCTGCCATGTAGCATAACTGTATAGTGACGCGGGTAGCGCTGTGGTCTAAATCACCGAGCCTTTTGGGCTTGCTGATCAGAAGGTCAGTGGTTTGAATCCCCACAACAGGGTGAGCTCCCGTTGCGCTGTCCCAGCTCCTGCCAACATAGCAGTTCGAAAGCACGCCAGTGCAAGTAGATAAATAGGTACTGCTGTGGTGGGAAGATAAACAGCATTTCTGTGTGCTGTGGCTTCCATCACAGTGTTCTGTTGTGCCAGAAGCGGTTTAGTCATGCTGGCCACATGACCCAGAAAACTGTCTGTGGGTAAACACTCGCTCCCTTGGCCTGAAAGCGAGATGAGTGCCACAACCCCATAGTCGCCTTTGACTGGACTTAACCGTCCAGGAGTCCCTTAACTTTACCTTTCCTGTATAGCGAAGTTGGGGAGCCACATACCTCACTGCCAAATGCCGCCCTCAAGCAATTGCTATCTGGCCTTCAGAACTCGGGTCATTCCCTTCACTATTTTACCTGGTTGGAAGGTGTCCTTGGACTCTGATATTGCCTTTTGTCAGTTCCAAAGTATTGGCTGGATCACTGTGTTACTTAAATGTGCACCAATTATGCCAGGCTTGGGGGTGGGGTGGGGGCCTGCATTAGCCTCCTCATTAACAACAACCACCTATCTATTTATATGCTGTCCAACTGACTGGTTTGCCCCAGCCAGTCTGGGCGCCTTCCAACAAATGAAAACATCAAACACAGTAAAACATTGAACATTAAAAACTTCCCTTTACAGTGCTGCCTTCAGGTGTCTTCTCTTTCCTTGACATCTGGTGGGAGGGTGTTCCACAGGGTAGGCGACCCTACCGAGAAGGCCCACTGCCTGGTTCCCTGTAACCTCACTTCTCACGATGAGGGAGCTGCCAGAAGGAGCTGGGCCTCAATGTCACATGCAGTTCACTGTCAAAGAACAGCAGGATTCACAATCTTCTCGTCCGCTATCACCTGTTCTCCTTCTTTCGGTAGTCTGGCTTTCCTCTGCTCACTGACCTGCCTTATTATCATCCAATGATATGGGCTGACCATCAAGCTTTCTTTTGATTGCACTGATGGCTGGGTAGAGTGAGCCTTGTTGAAAGGAAACCTCTAGACTTTCAGCACCCACCTTGGGGTGACTGCAAGCTGCTACCTGCAACTGGCTTCATACATCCCAAGGTGGGCATCTCACTCATTGGAGATGCACCTGGTCTTCTGCTAGGTTTGGGTCCAGAGGATATTCCATATGTGCCAGATAGGAAATCAATGGATACGATGATTAATTATGCAGTTGTCTACCTTTTCAAGTTAATCTACCAGTTTAGGCTAATTATGTGTAATAGTAAAAGGTAAAGAGACCCCTGACCATTAGGTCCAGTCGCGTCCGACTCTGGGGTTGCGGCGCTCATCTCGCTTTACTGGCCGAGGGAGCCGGCGAACAGCTTCCAGGTCGAACAGCTTCCAGGTCATGTGACCAGCATGACTAAGCCGCTTCTGGAGAACCAGAGCAGCACACGGAAATGCCATTTACCTTCCCGCTGGAGCGGTACCTATTTATCTACTTGCACTTTGACGTGCTTTCGAACTGCTAGGTTGGCAGGAGCAGGGACCGAGCAATGGGAGCTCACCCCATCGCGGGGATTCGAACCGCCAGCCTTCCTTTTTCTGTGCACAAGGCGAAAGTGTTGTAAGATCACCGTATATTGTATTAACAATGAGTGTGCCCCCTATGAGAAGAGCTTTGAAGTGGGTCAGCAAAAACGCATATTGTAGTTTAAAATGTGCATATATATGCCTATATTAGTTGAAATAACATATACAGTAAGAAGGCATTACATGGGGCGGGAATTTCTTTGCAAAAATGTAATATATTAGGCGAAACTGCATACCAATAATTGTATATTGGAGACAAACAGACAAAAATGCTGATGAATTTGCATGAGGACTTTTTTTTAAAGTCATCAAACACTGTGTATATATGGAACAGTGAGTTTAAGGTTGGAAAAAAGTGAGAAACTGGGAGAAACTGAAGCTGGCATATGCTGTTACCTTAAAGTCAGCACTGGAGATCTTCCTCCAAATGCTCCCTCAGTCAGAAATTCAGAGGGTGGCTAGGAGAGACAGGACCTTTTCAGTGTTGCCTCGCTACTCTGGCTATGGAATTCTCTCCCAAGGGAAACTGACTTGGAGTTTACTTTACTGTCTTGGGAGAATCAGGATTTTCTGCTTTCCCAAGTAATATTTTAATCCAGGCACCCCCAAACTCATCCTTCCCATAACCCCTAGCTAACTGGACCAGTGGTCATGGATGATGAGAACTGTAGTCCCAAAACATCTGGAGGCCCAAGTTTGGGGATGCCTGTTTTAATTCCTTTAGTGTGGTTGAGGATTTTAGCTTCTGCAGTTTACTAATCACTTTTCGTGATTCCTGTGATTTACTGCGTTTCATCTGTGATATAGTAATGTTTTTTCTTTCCCCTTATGCCTGAATTTTATGTCTTATTGTGGGTTTTATCGCATATAAGTGCATTTTAAAACCTAATGTATGATGCCTAGAGGATTTTTAATAGGCATGTAATAAGTACCAGAAATAACACACATCAGCACAAGTGTTCCTGAGTGGAGACTCCTTCCATTTGAAAAGGAGGTTTCTTCCTGAAAGAAGAGGGGGAGTGCAACGCCCACCCCCATTTTGTGACTCTGTGTAGCAGGTTTTGGTGTCTCCATTGTTTCTACCGGTATGTCCGGATCAAGTAAGAGGCAGCAAGCAATTACTTGTAATTTCAAGCTCAAATTGTTCAATTACCCTCCTTCCCATTACTATCTTTTTCCAGTTCTTATCTCATTATACATGACAAAGCTATCTTTAGCCATCTCACCCCTTGCCTTCTCCTGTAAAACCAATTGCAGTTGTCAACAGTCGTCAACAGGTTTTCCACACCTATCAGCTGATCACCCATTCCCACCACCCTTCTGAGTAATACCCCTCCCCACTCCCTCACTATATTTAAGGGTCTGGTGACTTCTGTTTCAGTGTATCTGAAGAAGTGTGAATGCACACGAAAGCTCATACCAAGAACAAACTTAGTTGGTCTCTAAGGTGCTACTGGAAGGATTTTTTTATTTTATTTTATTTTATGTTTTCCCAAACATTCCAGCGACTTGGGATATATCTATACTACAGACATAGACTTTAAACATCTGCCTGGTTTTTTTTATGGAGGAATCTCTCACCTAGTAGACTTTGTTTGGTGAATGCCTTCTTTTTGGGGATGAATCAGTCTGTCAATTGTGTGTTTCTTTTTATTTTGGCAAACATTTTAATCTGATTGCTGTCCTCCATGCAGGTCCAAAGCCCTCTCATGCTCCTGGATATGTTTACTTGGGCCACGGTGCTTGAATTTCTAGGCAGTTTTCCAGCATGGCTGGTGCCATAGAATCGCTGCAGGACAGTGTGACATGGAACTACAGTTCCTGGGGGACAATGGTGTGCATACGTGCAGCACCATCAGCATGCACCCGGCGCTATTTTGAGCGAGGAGAGAGCTCTCAGAAAGACAACGCTTTTTTTCAGAATACTCGCCAAGGAAGTTGGAAAATATAGAGCTGGTTCCAAATTGAGCTGAGGGGAATTTGCCCAGCATGCATTGCAGGGCCTTTCTATGCAAGTCACTCAAAACATGTGCTAATTGCAAGATAGCCTTTATATAAATATCACACAGCAAGCCAATTTTCAGTGGCAATAACTCAATGTCTTATCAGTATGTATTTATATAGGAAGGACTTGCCGCACAGAAAATCACCTTGCCTTGGTGGGAATAGCTGTGTTGTTGTTCTGTTCTCTGTCCCTTTAATCCACTTCCCAAAACAGGAGGAAGGAAAGGGCTACAAAGTAGAGAAAAACAAACAAAAAAATAGAACCCCAAACCATTACAAAACGGTGTGGCACTAGGAGGAAGCATGGTAGGGGTAGACATTGCTATCATTTACCTCTCTCTATATGCAGAATTCATCATGCGAAAAGCTGGAATGAATGAATCCCAAACCAGGATTAAGATTGCCAGAAGAAATATCAACAACCTCAGATATGCAGATGACACAACTTTGATGGCAGAAAGTAAGGAGGAATTAAAGAACCTCTTAATGAGGGTAAAAGAGGATAGTGCAAAATATGGCCTGAAGCTCAACATCATAAAAACTAAGATCATGGCCACTGGTCCCATCACCTCCTGGCAAATAGAAGGAGAAGAAATGGAGGCAGTGAGAGATTTTACTTTCTCGGGCTCCATGATCACTGCAGATGGTGACAGCAGTCACGAAAGTAAAAGACTCCTGCTTCATGGGAGAAAAGCAATGACAAACCTAGACAGCATCTTAAAAAGCAGAGACATCACCTTGCCGACAAAGGTCTGTATAGTTAAAGCTATGGTTTTTCCCAATAGTGGTGTATAGAAGTGAGAGCTAGACCATAAAGAAGGCTGATCGCCGAAGAATTGATGCTTTTGAATTATGGTGCTGGAGGAGACTCTTGAGAGTCCCATGGACTGCCAGAAGATCAAACCTATTAATTCTTAAGGAAACCAGCCCTGAGTGTTCACTGGAAGGACAGATCCTGAAGCTCAAGCTCCAAGACTTTGGCCACCTCCTGAGAGGAGAAGACTCCCTGGAAAATACCCTGATTCTGGAAAAGATTGAGGGCACAAGGAGAAGGGGACGACAGAGGACAAGATGGTTGGACAGTGTTATCGAAGCTACTAACATGAATTTGACCAAACTGCGGGAGGCAGTGGATGACATGCTCTGGTCCATGGGGTCATGAAGAGTCCGACATGACTAAATGACTAAACAACAACAACAATATATGTTTGAATGAGTGTGACTTCCAAACAATGGAAACAACAATAGGCGACATTCACGAGTGATGCAACTCTTGGAAGAATGGGATAGCAGCACACTTCCTACTCATGTCCATAACATTTGCACAACCAAATGTCTGGTTGGAGCACAGGAAAGGACTTTATACCAAGTCCAACCATCCGTCCATCTAGCTCAGTATTCTCTATACTAGGGTGGGGTGGGGTCCCTTCTAGCCTAAGGGCTTCCTTCCATTCTGGACAACCTTCCATGTCAGGCAGGGCCAAAAACAAAAGTAGACAGAGGGAAATCACTGTAAGCAAAAGTTGATCCTGTACTGTACTGTAGGCTAGTTTCTAGGCACAATCACACACCCCTCTCTACCCTCCATCTAGGCAAGGTGGCATTATCCTGCCAGGTATCATGAAAAGGCTGGAAGAAAACGTCAGGAGAAGGCCAGAGACTTGAAATGCAATTGACTTTTAGTCACAAAAAGTATCACAAGGAGGTTTCCCTGGCTTGACTCTTCAGCTTCAGACATTGCTGGAAACTGAGCTCCAGTCCCTCCTTTCGTCTCTAGCCTCTCACTCTGGGGCCCTCCCCAACAGACAGAGACTGTGACATGGGGATGAGCTGCTCCTCATCGAACCCCTGACACCAGGCAAAAACTCAAGGAGGATGCAAAGTAGGGACTGTATTTTGGTGTGTGGCTGAGGCAGAACCTCAAGGGCCACACACACACACACACACAGAGAGAGAGAGAGAGAGAGAGAGAGAGAGAGAGAGAGGATTTGTGGGCCATGTTCAGCCCTTGCGCCCGTGGTTGCACATTCCTAATGTGGCTGACTAACAGCATATCTATTGTTTAAGGCGTAGTCTTCCCAGTCTCTTCTTGCAGATGTCCAGGACTGAATTTGGGATATTTTGCCTGCAAAGCCTGTAATGGCCCATACATGCTGTACTCTTCAAAAGGAATAGCCTGCAGTCGGTGACTTGTAAGTTGTCCCCCTAGTAGCCTATGGCTGTGCATGGAAGACTTTCCATGTTGAGTCAACTGTTTCTGAGGGAGAGCAGGGGATAAAGGGCTCATGGATGCCTGAGTGAAGGAGAGAAAACTCACAAGAGATCCGTTAGGTGTGAGACATGGGTATGCAAGCAGGGACTTAATAAGAGGTACCTGTGTGCAGAAATGCAATAGGGGGTGAATGAGTAGGTGGAAGAGAAGCCAGAAACATTTTCTCCTGGGCAGGCAGAATAATTAAGTTCAGCCCTGGTGGCTTTGCTAACAAAACTAATTTAGAGTTATGAAGTCATTTTCAGAAGCTGGTAAGCTACTTTTAGATGTGGCTGTGTATTTAGAGAAGTAGGAAGAAAGCCAGCTTATGTAAAGGTCCCTACAAAATAAGTTTAGGGGAGACACACACACACACACACACACACACACACACACGAGATGGGTACTGGGAGCATGAAAACATGGTGAACCTCAAGCAAATGCAAAATCATTTGCATTTCCAATGGGGAGCCACGGTGTATAAATGGCTGGCTGAAGAGATATTGAAACGAATCATATCATATCCCATTCCTCACAAGATCAATAGGACAGATTGTAGCTTTGTACATTCTATATGCTGGTAAGTGCCTGAAGCCATAGCAACACCTACCACATCCTGGAAATGTATTTCCATCTCTGGCTGTTATCTCAACTTTTCTGAAGGCTGTTTTCCTGGAGACAAGGATCCCCTCCACCTACAACTTGGGGAATATTTACATCAGAGTGTTGCCCTCTATAGCCTGTCTGTCAAACACATTTCTCAGTCAAATCACGAGACAGGAGTAGTCAGAAGGCAGTGGTATTAACATAGGGTAGAAAGCACTTCTGTCTGAATTTTAAATGACAAGGTTCTCTCCCTCCCTTCTAGTCAGGTGTCTCAAAAATACTGTCTGAAACACACACACACACACACACACACACACACACACACACACACGACAGCTTCATATTCAGAGAGTGAGTGGGTAGCATTTCTGAGAATTTTGATATGCCAGTCAGATATGGGAAGGAAATCATGACTGGTATTTGAAAACAGACCATGTTTTCAACCTCAGATCTGTGCACATAGGGCTTTTTCACACATTACACAGGACAAGCCTGGCTTTGCCTCTGAATATACAATTCGTAGGAACCTAAGGCAGTTTTAAAGCACCTTCATCAAATTCAAGTGTTTCAAAGCATGCCTGAATACAATTAAAAATGTAACATATGAAGATACCCTAAATCTTTTGGTATTGAGGATGTTCTTCATAAATACCGTATTGCAATTTTTTTAAAAAAAATACTCCGGCTAGTCACAAACTATTGTGCCCTAATATTCTCCAATATCTCATGAAGGAATGTGGATGGCTCTGCAGCCAATCTGGCTCCTGCCAAGAAATTCTTCTTGCCCCTCAGCCTCCGCTGTTGGGGTATCATGGACTGGTTGGATGCAGAGGAATAGTGGGAGGAAGCAGCTGGGGAACCACCAAGGGAAGAAGGCTCACAGCCAGGGATGGGTGGTGGTACGATGATGAGGGGCAGAAGAGGGAGAAGATGGGGAGGAGGAGGAGGTGGAGGAGGTGGTGGTGTCGGAAGCTGAAGAGAAAACAGGGCTTAGTGAGCTGGGAGAGCCTGTGGCAGAGAAAAGTCTAGAATAAGAGGCAGAAGCTGAAGTAGGAGAGGAGGGAGGCCAAGAGGCCAAGATGAGTCAGGCTGGTGAAGAGTCATGAGTGTCTCACCCTTCTGCTGTGACACACTCCCCCACACTAGAAGAGGCATAAAAAGGGTGGAAGAGAGGTTGGCTTCATGCAGACACAGTCTCCAATTACTTGGGGAAAGCCCTGGAGAAGAGAGGACTTAGCCGGCTGTGGGGAGGCGGGGACTTTCAGCCTCGGCAACTAATCCATGGGGGCAAGACCTACTGGGGATGAGCTGCTGTGCTCAGTAGGCACGGCACTCTACCAAGTCTGTGCAGATTGTATTCTTGCTAATAATTTTCGGCTCACTCCTGACATAGAGGCAGTTTCCCTCTGAGCAGCCAGTGCCTGAGAATCATAATTGGAGAGAGTGTTCTTGCAACTCACACCCTGCTTGTGGGCTTTCAGTAGGCATCTAGTTGGCCACTGTGAGAACAGGATGCAAAACTAGGTTGGTCTGATCTAGAAGGGCTCTTTGTATGCTCCTATGACTATTTGAGGCAACTGGTTATGTGGGGTGCCGAAAACAGCAGCAATAGAGCAGCTTTTAAGTTGCAGATATGCAACTGCCAAACATACCTGGAGTCCAAATGTTCACAGTGTGGTGAGAATCCTTTTACTTCCCTCTCCCTACAGAGAGCTTAAAGCAGCATATACAGGTTCACCATGCCACACTCATTTTGTCCTCACAACAACCCTGTGATGTTGTCAAGGTTGAGAGAGAGTGACTGGCCCAAGGTCACCTCACCTAGTGAGCTTTGTGGCCTAGTGGAGATTTGAAGTAGTGTGTTTTTGACCCACATCCAACCTTCTAACCACTGGGTCTCTGGAATACACACACACACACACACACACACACACACACGTAGCATCAGGCAACCTGCTTTCTTGTGTATGAGAATGAATAATAAGTTTGTCTTCTAAATTGCCTCCAACCACCCCCCAGGTTTTGTAGCTGCTTGTTCTACAAAAAAGAAGAAGAACTTAAATAAATCTGGGACACTTTTTAAAATTAAAATGTTAACCAAACCGCTCCGTTTGCTGTTCTTGCCTTAATACTTGGCTAGTAGGGTATTTTTTGCCCCCAACTTGATAAAATCTGATTTGGGAACTGGACCTCCTGCACCAAAGTCAGAATGTGATAACTTCTGACACCACTAAATATGTAACTTGGATGCATTGCGCTGAAAAGCACCATCCAATAAGCTGTGAGGTTTCATTTCAATGGGAACTCCACGATAACAAGCCCTACCAGAATGGAGAGGCCACACAGAAGCTTTGCATGGTAGATTGCACCCATCAGGAGCATCCAAGAACCGGCACACTTCAAATCCCCAGTAATTATGATTGGTATACTGAACCCTCACTCATGCTGTGAGAAAAAGCCTTGTTTATTGGCGTCCGTGGCGAGCCCTGTGTATTTTTGTATCAAAATAGCTGAAGGACTAATGTTCTAAATCCGTTTAAAATTAATTTGTGTACATTTCAGAAGTAAAGCCCTCTGAATTTTCATTGCGATTCAATCTGCGCAGAGAATCCAGATGGTGCACTTCAAGAAACACAGCCAAGTTGGCGAAAAAACAGGCCTAATCATTTCAGCACTTTCTCAGCTCAACCTTTAAGCAGTAACAAAATGATCTGAATGCCTTTCCCCCCCTCCCTTCGCTTTTGAAAAAAGCCATCTTATCTATTCCCATATATATTTCTCACATTTGTATTTCATCTCCATCCGAGGAGTTGAGCGCAGATGCATACATGGATTCTCACAACAGCCTTGTGAGCTGGGAGGTGGTGAAATGCTCTGAGTTGCTCAATGTGGTGTAGTGGTTAAGAGCGGTGGACTCGTTATCTGGTGAACCGGGTTCGCGTCTCCACTCCTCCACATGCAGCTGCTGGGTGACCTTGGGCTAGTCACACTTCTCTGAAGTCTCTCAGCTCCACTCACCTCACAGAGTGTTTGTTGTGGGGGAGGAAGGGAAAGGAGAATGTTAGCCGCTTTGAGACTCCTTCGGGTAGTGAAAAGTGGGATATCAAATCCAAACTCTTCTTCTTCTCTTCTTCCTCCGGGGATCACAAGCCCGTGTCTTGCTGGTGCACATCCATTCATTACACAACACCGGCTTCTTACTTTGTACTCCGTTGGGTGTCTTAATTGAAATAGTAGAAAAATTCAAGTGAGTGATGGTGGAATCCTTCATGGCCACTTATCCCTATGAATTCACCTTCTTAATGACCACCATTAACTTTATTAGACAGCTTGTCTGAATGACCACTTTGCCATAATGAAAATCCCAGAACTGAAATAATGTAAAGGATTCTTAAATATTATTATTATTACTTTAAAAAAAACCTTCTTGGGGAAACCTAATGGGAAAAGGTTATTGGAGGAAAGCACTGCTTCTGGACACAGATATCGCATAAGCAGTGCTATTTTCCTAGAAAAAAGAGGTGCTGGAACTCCCCATGAACACTTCTCTCAGAATGGCAATGGTGCCCACCTGAGAGGTGCTGGAACTAGGTTCCAGTGAGTTCCTGCTGGAGAAATCCATGTGCATAAGTGTCTAGAAGCAATGCAATGCTATTAAAAAATGGTCGACCCCTCTAGAGTGGCCTTTCCATCTCTCAGAAGACAGGAACTCCCTCTTAATAGGTTCAGGGTCAGACTCTGTAATCTCATGCTCTTCATCATAGTCAGGTATTTTATCAGAACTGAGACAAGGGGACTCTTTTCTTTCCAGGGTTGCTATGAATTAATTTGTTTTGAAATTTTGGGTTGGTTTTGTTTTTATTCTTGTTTTTATTATGTTACACACACACACACACACACACACACACACACACACACACACACATATATATATATATATATATATATATATATATATATATATGCTGTGAACTGCCCCGAGATCTTTGAATGAAGGGCAGGATAAAAATTTAATAAATAAAACAATAATCAATCAACCTGAAAATGAAAGTGTGCTATCCAGTCCCACCATAGCAGTTTCCTTCTTTTTCATTGATGCACATGCAAGCAGGCCATTGTTTCTCCGTAACATCTGAGTCAGCAGAGGGAAAAGATGGTCTGTGTCAGTGACCGTGCTGAGGAGGCCGTGCTGTCCTAAATCCGCCTCTGCCATTTGCCTGTCCCGGATGGAGTTGCCAACCCTCTGAACGAAAAGCTGTCTAGTTGTGGGTGCTTGTGGATCCATCGTTGTCACTTGAGGCTCAAGTAGCCTCAGTGGCTAGCAGTGCCTTTTACTTGTGCCTTTAAAGGTAAAGGTAAAGGGACCCCTGACCATCAGGTCCAGTCGTGTCCGACTCTGGGGTTGCGGCGCTCATCTCGCTTTATAGGCCAAGGGAGCCGGCGTTTGTCCACAGACAGCTTCCGGGTCATGTGGCCAGCATGACAAAGCCGCTTCTGGCGAACCAGAGCAGTGCACGGAAACGCCGTTTACCTTCCCGCTGGAGTGGTCCCTATTTATCTACTTGCACTTTGATGTGCTTTCGAACTGCTAGGTGGGCAGGAGCTGGGACTGAGCAATGGGAGCTCACCCTGTGGCAGGGATTCGAACCGCCGACCTTCTGATCAGCAAGCCCTAGACTCTGTGGTTTAACCCACAGCGCCACCTGGGTCCCATATGTGCCGTTACTTGTGGTTATTGTGCCAACTACAACCATTCTTAGAAAGGGATAGCCTGGCTGCAGTGTGTTGCAAACCACAGGCCCAGCATAGGGCTCATGGGAGTCATGGGGAGCTGGATTCCCAAAGAAGGTTGCTAAAGATTTTGGAATGGCCAGTTCTTATGCTATATGATGGAAGGTATAGCGTTACACCAAAGAAACCTGCCAGTTCGACTTGCGCTCACTTGCACAGGAAGGACACCACAAGCAAGAATATGATGGACTGTCCATGCCCAGGCAAAAGTGCAGCCGTTCTTTATACAGCAAAGCAACATCTATCACATTGTCTAACTAAATGAGAGCACAGGTGTCAAATACCCAAACATTACAGATTGTCTGCGCTCTGAGCCCAGTACCCCAGGCCCAAAAATAAGGGTACCCCCAAAGCTAGCCAATTAGTGTACATCAAAGCAAGTTGAATATAAACATATATGAGCTCAGTGCTTTAGCAGCTACTGTTAGGGATTGGTCTGAGGAGGAATGGTAGAGACCGCCCCCCTCCTCCTGCACTTCCCAGAGAAGAGGAAGACAGGATAGATTTCCAACAGTGGTTTGCAGAAGGTCACAGTTGAGAGGCTGCAGAGGGGAGATGCTGGGAAATATTGGGAGAGGAGCAGGAAGAAGCAGCAGCACCAGGGGAGAGACAGCTTACAGACTCCGTGTCTTTAGAAAGCATTCCAGACCCGCCACCATCTCCCAGGACCCGGCGGGCATTGAAAGTAGGAGAACAGAAAGCTCAGAGGCAGAAAGCACAGATCAGCCAATGTTGGAATGACACATAATAGGAAAGACGGAGGGGTGGGGCTTTACCCGGAGGAACACCATTACTGCAATGGAGAGGCACTTTTCAATGGCTCTCTCTGTGAATATTGAATAAAGGATTTGGTAAGAACTCTTCTTGTTTATCTAATTCTTGGCTGCCCACCATGGGAGGGATCGGATTCCCTGAAGCCCAACATCTACCAATTAATTGGGTCATCTTGAGTACCAAGATGGCATTAGCAAAGCTTCCAGAACAGTTCACCTTTGGTTCAGCACAACTGGTAACCTCAAGACTTGATTACTGCAATTTGCTCTGTGTGGTTGTGCCTGGTTCAAAACCTCCAGCAGGTGCAAAACCCTGAAATTGCTTAAGGTTCCAGGTCCAGGTTGGGTTGACTTCAGATTGTCTGGACAGGACTGCTCAGAAGTTGTCTTTTTTTGGAGGTGTGTGTATAAGGCTTTAAACACCAACAACCATACCTTGGAGTTTGCTCAGCCAAAGAAGCAAGTGGTTCAGAGCTTTCAACACCCAGTGTAATATTTGTAGAACTGGTGACTCACTCTCCATTTGCTGTGACTTTCAAACCAGTCTCAAGGGTAGGTAAAAAAGGTAAAGGTAAAGGACCCATGACAGTTAAGTCCAGTCAAAGGCGACAATGGGGTTGCGGCACTCATCTTGATTTCAGGCGGAGGGAGCTGGCATTTGTCCACAGACAGCTTTCCAGGTCATGTGGCCAACATGACTAAACTGCTTCTGGCACAATGGAACACCGTCATGGAAGCCAGAGCACAAAGAAACACCGTTTATCTTCCCACTGCAGCAGTACTGTACTTATTTATCTACTTGCACTGGCGAGCTTTCAAATTGCTAAGTTGGCAGGAGCTGGGACCGAACAACAGGAGCTCACCCCGTCGTGGGGATTCGGACCACCGACCTTCTGATCAGCAAGCCCTAGTCCCCACAAGGGTAACCCCACATAAATCACATTACAGTAGCCTAATCGTGAGTCAATGTATTTCCAATGTAATGACATGGCTATCTCTATCCAGGAACCATCAAAGTTGGCAGTGGGTGCTTTGACCAAAGAAGCCGCATGGGCCAAAGAAGTCGTGATGGATGGAGTACCCCCAAACAAAAGACATACTCCTTCAAAGGGGGTCCAGTGCCTTTTAGATCTCATATGCAATCCAATTTCCAGATCTAAGAACCTCTCGTTCATAAGGTTTCAATCTTGTTAAGATTCAGTCACAGTTTATTAGCCCTCATCCAGGCAACATTGCTGCATCTCGGCACTGATTTAGGACATGCACATCCTTCCCTGATTCAGATATTGCAGATAAATAGAGCTGGGTATCATCAACATACTGGTGAGACATTACCCCAAATCTCCTAATTCCTGCTCCTGACAGTACTGGATTTAGGGCAGTTCCAGGTGAGTCCTCCACACTGGGCATTGAGCCAAAGGGGCACAAAACTGAGAAATTCATAACTGGGAAGATCCATTTGGGGGGCACCAAATTTTGGCCTCGCACAGGGCGTCATATTGCAAAAGATTCCTGAAGTCTGCCCCGGTATAGGTGCTAAATAGCAATGGGGACAAAAATCTACACACCACAGTCCCACTGCTAGGGGATAAGGCACAGTTACTGAGTACACTCTCTGGAATTGACCTCGTAAGTAGGAGTGAAACCACTATACAACAGAACCCCCTAACTCGCAGATAGTACAGAAGGATGCAGCATAAAAATCCACAGAGAAATCCAGAAAAATCAACAGGTTCATGCTTCCTCTGTCCCTCTCCTGAAGAAGGTTTTCAATCAGGGGCAGCCAAAGCCAATTCCTATCCCAAAACTGGCCTTGAATCCATACTAGAATGGGTCAAGATATTCAGTTTCAGAGCAAAACAAGCCAGCAAACCCCAACAGACTATTAAATAATTAGCACACACAATCTAGGAGCAAAACACGGAAGACTGAAATTTTCTGAAGACACCTCTTTCCCCCCTCCCTCTTTTTTTGATTAATGACACTAATTGCTTTTCAACCATATGTGGTAGTTACAGCAGTCTGGGTATTTATAGAATGCCAAGAATGGATATAAAGAATGCATGCTAAAACAAATAACATTAATATGGCTTATTAAAGTTGACATTAGCATGGTTTCACTGGATTTGTAGGCTCGGATTGTATAACTAAGTCTATGATGTTAAATCCCGCTAAAGCTATGTTTGGCTGCAGGACTCGATAGACTCACTTGCTATACTATTTATGTGCTTAGATGAATTGTAGAAAAGATCTCTTGCTGTTAAAAAGAAATGGAAAATAGATCCAACAGTCCCACTTTTAACTCTACTAAGCTGTTCGCATTTGGCAGGCATCAGTACAGTTTGTGTATATGCCTAACTCCCTTGGGCTTATTTTGATTCAAGCTACGTGCTTAAATTTCAGTTTCCCCTTATGAAAGAATCTGAATAAAATCTCAATTTGTTATATTATAGCAGGTTCACTGGGAGAACTTGGTAAACATGCCCAGCCTGCGGAAAATAAAGGAATTATTATTTACTCTGAACCTTCTCCATTCGTTCCTGCCGGGTCCCCGTCCCCCCCGCCAAAGATTTTTTAAAAAATATCTGTCTATAAATCACAGGGGAGAAATCCATCTTGGTTGCAGTCAATGCTTTTGTGTGAATCAGCATAACAGTACGAAAATGTGCAAACATGAAATTAGCCCTAATGTCAAAATTGCATTGAACAGCTGGGTGATTGTGGCAGATTATGTGCTAACAGCATCAACAGCATGAACCATATTAGCCAATTAAACTGAATTATGAGTACTAGTTTTCTAATGAGGGCTGTTGTCCAGTAGGAACTGATCTATGACCTCATTAGACTCTGAGTGGGCTTGGAACTGTAGATTTTCAGTCCTTAAGAAGCCTCTCAATTGGAATGTCTAACTATGCATATTAAGAACTCTAATCACGAGCAAATGGCGTTTGATTAGTGCTCATGCATGAAAGGAGGCAGGAGGCTGTTTCTCAGCAGAAAAGTTGTAATTATTATCCCTCAGATAATTCACAAAAATACATCAGGACGATGAAAGTGTAGAGATTTGCTCTTAAAGCAGCAGTTCCAGTTATATGCTATATACAAGAGATGGACAGATCGGTCTTTTTAACATGAGTCCTACCTGGTGATGCCAAAGACCCATCCTGTTCTCACAGTGGCCAAGCAGATTACCTTTTTGTACTTATTTTTGAATGTGTTCAATCATAAATCTGTTTCATCCCATTCCTGCATCAATTGCAGTAGTGGTAGTTGTTACTGCACAAATAGGTGTTTAGATATGGATTTTTGAGTGTATTTTATTTCCAACAACACACTTCAAAACATCTCCAAATTCAAATTTTTAAACGACACATCCCTCCCTGGTCAAGAACTGTGTTGCAACACTCAGGAAAGTATAAAATCTGATTGGATGACCACATTCTGATCTGTGCATTAATCCGGGAATTAGAGATTAGGTCAGTCAATTAGGTCACCCGCCTGTCAATCATCTGACATCACAATGAAATCAAGCCATGTGTGTGCAATGTAATGCAAAGCTGAGACTTTGCAACCTCACCCATCAGCTGATTGTAAAGGTTTGCAGAGAGTGCTGCACAATGCTTTGAAGCCCCAGCAATCAGCAGATTGTGCTTATCTCTTAATACTGTCTGACTGTACAAAACATTTGAGTCTTTGTGTGAAGTCAGGCTTTTTTTTTTTTGTCCCAGAATCCTCATGGAAAGCATCACTGAGGAAACAAGTGTGCTCCCAAACACTGATTCTTGAGTAATTACCTGAAGCAAAGAAAGGATTTGCTTCCATTCACAAATTCTCATAGTTGAGTCTCTCTCTTTTTGATAATAAAAAAATGAAGTGTCAGTGTGCATTTGCAGGATTTTCCAAAGGCGGCTCTGTGTGAGTGCATAAATAGCCAAAATTATGCTTTTTTTACTGCTGAAATTAATGAGCCTTGTGAATTAACAAGATTATTCCAACATGCACATGCACACACTTTATGTGTTTTAAAAAGCGACAATCAAAGCGGAAAATACATTCCTACAGTAAATAGAGGAGTTCAATTTGCAGATCCAACAAAAGAATATTGATCCTTCTCTATCTATGTAGATCTGTTCTTAAAGTGTCTCTAAGATGAGACCAGGGGAAATTGCTCTATATGATGGGAGAGAGAACTGAAAGACAAAGAACCTGTTGCGGGACAAATTTGTCATATATTAGAATTGGATCAGTAGAGGCTGGTCCATTAGGCAAATGAGGCACCGCCCTCAGCCAGCCCCTACCTGTCTGTCATCTTACTTAAAAGCAGCCAGTCACTGAATCTGGTACTGCTTGTCTTCTGCCTTCCACCCTACCAGTCACAGGTAACATCTGGGGAGACTGGAGGCTGCCCTTCCAAAATTTGCAGTGGCTATGTGTGCACACCATGGGACATGCTCACCTTCATCACACAATCTGTGTGGCAGGCTGCTGCGGGGCATTTGCATGACACGTCAGCACGTCATGCGATGTGCGCAACTGACATCATTTGTGCATGCCGCGTGGTGCCAGCCCCCTCAATGTCAGGGGCAAGGCAGCACGCTTGCTACAAGTCAAAACGGACATCAGCCTCCACAGAATTCGATTCTGCTGAATTTCAACAAAGTGGCGTCAGATGGGGTTTATTGGAAGCACAGGATTAGTGATGGGTGGAAGAGGATGTTTTCCCTGTCACAATTCCTTCTCTCTTGTCACAGGCAGTGACTGGATGCAACTGGTTTAGAGGCTAACCTTGAATCCTGAAATATCGTTTCCCCATCCTTGCTAAAAATAAAAATAAAAATGGAGGCTTGGCATTCATAAACCAGCATAAGAATGCTGTTGTCACTGCTTAATGGCACTCTATCTGTCTTCACATTTTTATTAATTTAATAAAATCATAATAGCTCAACAACAGTACTGGAAGATCATCACTAAATGGATTTAATGAGAGTTATTAAACTGCCTACTGGCCATAAGTCCTCTCTTCTCACTTGACCATCTATCTGGAGAGGACCAATTGGCAATCTATTGTACATATGCTGACTGTTTTACACAACATTCAGATACGCTCCTGCTAGCCCTGTGATATTGCTGCCCAGGAGGACTCCCCTGCCTGAGTGCCTGAGGGCCCCGTTCCTGCCACTCACCACCTGGCCCAGGGCGGGGCCTGGTAAGGCCATAAAAGGACTGCTGCTGCCTCTGCTCTGCTGCTGGTTGCTGCTGCCCAGGAGGACTCCCCTGCCTGAGTGCCTGAGGGCCCCGTTCCTGGCACTCACCACCTGGCCCAGGGCGGGGCCTGGTAAGGCCATAAAAGGACTGCTGCTGCCTCTGCTTTGCTGCTGGTTGCTGCTGCCCAGGAGGACTCCCCTGCCTGAGTGCCTGAGGGCCCCGTTCCTGGCACTCACCACCTGGCCCAGGGCGGGGCCTGGTAAGGCCATAAAAGGACTGCTGCTGCCTCTGCTTTGCTGCTGGTTGCTGCTGCCCAGGAGGACTCCCCTGCCTGAGTGCCTGAGGGCCCCGTTCCTGGCACTCACCACCTGGCCCAGGGCGGGGCCTGGTAAGGCCATAAAAGGACTGCTGCTGCCTCTGCTTTGCTGCTGGTTGCTGCTGCCCAGGAGGACCCCCCTGCCTGAGTGCCTGAGTGCTGCTGCTGTCCAGCTCTTTTTTAAATGTTTTTTTTTCCTTTTTTTTCTTAAATGTTTTAAAATGTTTCTATTATTATTATTATTTCTTTTCATCTTTTTAAGTTTTCTTGTTGTGGGGGTGGGATAGATGTTTAGTGGGGTTTTGAGTTTTGTATAATTTTGGTTACTTGTAATTTTTATAGTTTTTGGTTTGTATTGTTGTGTTGTGTTTTCTGTTTTTATATAGGTTTAATTTTGTTCTTAAGGGGTGGGGTCAGGGCTGCCTGGGAGGGGGTCCCGGCCAACAAAATGGCTGGGGCAGGTTCCACAGGGTGGGATGCACTGGGACAACCGATCTCAGTGATCACGGGCAGGAGGAGGAGTTACGCTAAGACCAGACCATGTCATTGCCGAGGAGGCAGGTTTAGTCGTTGTCTGAGGACTATTCCTGCCTCCGGGTCTGGTCCTGACCGGACGGATACTGGATTCAGCAAGGGATACCCACATGACCTGAAGATGCTGCTGTGCAATGCCAGGTCAATGTTGAATAAAACCACTGCCATCCACGACTTGATTGTGGATGGTGGACTTGACCTGGCATGTGTAACAGAGACTTGGTTGGATGAAGCGGATGGGCCTGTCCTTGCCGCTGCTTGTCCACCAGGTTTCTCTTACGCACAGCAACCCAGGCCATCTGGGCGGGGAGGGGGGGTTGCAGTGATTTTTAGGAAGTCATTAGTTTGCACCAGGCGTCCTATTGGGAAGACCCAGTTCTCTGAGTGCATGTTCTGGAAGTTGGGCAATAGGGGCAGTACAGGATTCCTTTTGGTGTACCGACCTCCCCGCTGCACCAAGGATTCCCTGCCCGAGCTGCTTCAGGTCGTGGCGGATGTTCTCCTGGAGTCACCTAGTTTGGTCGTCCTAGGGGATTTTAACATCCATGCCGACACGACCTTACAAGGGGCCGCTCGGGACTTCGTGGAAAGCATGGCCTCCATGGGGCTGTCCCTGAATAAGTCTGGTCCAACTCATAGCCGAGGACATGCCTTAGACCTGGTATTCGCCTCTATGGATGTTGGTGATCTGACATTAAAAAAAAGTGAAACTAAAGAAGTGCCATGGTCAGATCACTTCCTGGTACAACTGGACTTCTCCGCAACCCTTCCCCTCTGCAGGGAGGTGGGACCAATTCGGATGGTCCGCCCCCGCCACTTAATGGATCCAAATGGTTTCCAGAGAGTGGTAGGGGATACTTTATCCCATGTTGATGGCCTTTCAGCCGATTCCCTGGTGGCCCGCTGGAATGTGGAGCTAACCAGGGCTATTGACTGTTTGGCTCCGAAGCGCCCTCTCCGGTTGCATGGAGCCCGGACAGCCCCGTGGTTTTCCCCGGAGCTGAGGGCGATGAAACAATTGTTGAGACGGCTAGAGCGCCGGTGGCAGAAAACCCATTCTGAATCCGACCGAACACAGGTTAGAGCTCAACGTCGAGCCTACCAAGTGGCGATAGCGACGGCGAAGAAGACTTTCTTCACCGCCTCTATTGCATCTGCGGAAAATAGCAGCAGGAGACTCTTTCAGGTGGTTCGGAATCTATCGGAGCCACCTTCGTCATCGGGGCCTGGTAGGGACCCCAAGATCTCCTGCAATGCGTTTGCAAAGTTTTTTGCAGATAAAATCGCTCAGATTCGGAAAGAGATAGACTCCACCGTGGGAGCAGGGCCAGGGCGGGAGAGTGCCAGAGTCCTGTCTAGTCCAGTTGCGTGGGATCAATTTCAGTCTGTTACCTCCGAGGATGTGGACAGGCTGCTTGGACAAGTGAAACCAACCACCTGTCTCCTTGATCCTTGCCCATCCTGGCTTATAAAAGCTAGCCGGGAGGGGCTGGGCGATGGGCTGCGCGGGGTGGTGAATGCTTCCCTCTGTGAGGGAGCCTTCCCAGCCCCGCTGAAAGAGGCGGTCATTAAACCGCTTCTTAAAAAAACATCTTTAGACCCGGCCAATATGGCCAACTATCGCCCAGTCTCAAATCTACCATTCTTGGGCAAGGTGATTGAGAGGGTGGTTGCTGAACAACTCCAGGCACGCCTGGAAGAAGCGGACCATTTGGATCCCTTCCAATCGGGATTCAGGCCTCACCATGGGACTGAAACCGCCTTGGTCGCGCTGGTCGATGATCTCCGGCGGGCTAGGGACAAAGGTGAGAGCTGTTTCCTAGTTCTGCTGGATCTCTCAGCGGCCTTTGACACCATCGACCATAACATCCTTCTAGACCGGCTAGAGGGGTTGGGAGCTGGAGGCACTGTTATACAGTGGTTCCGCTCCTTCCTCCTGGGCCGTGTTCAGAAAGTGGTGGTGGGGGATGAGTGTTCAGACCCCTGGGCTCTCACTTGTGGGGTGCCTCAGGGTTCTGTCCTCTCCCCCATGCTTTTTAATATCTATATGAAGCCGCTGGGAGAGATCATCAGGGGGTTTGGGCTGGGTGTTCATCAGTATGCGGATGATACCCAGCTCTACCTCTCTTTCAAATCAGAACCAGTGAAGGCCGTGAAGGTCCTGTGTGAGTGCCTGGAGGCGGTTGGAGGATGGATGGCGGCTAACAGATTGAGGTTGAATCCTGACAAGACAGAAGTACTGTTCTTGGGGGACAGGAGGAGGGCAGGTGTGGAGGATTCCCTGGTCCTGAATGGGGTAACTGTGCCCCTGAAGGACCAGGTGCGCAGCCTGGGAGTCATTTTGGACTCACAGCTGTCCATGGAAGCGCAGGTTAATTCTGTATCCAGGGCAGCTGTCTACCAGCTCCACCTGGTACGCAGGCTGAGACCCTACCTGCCCGCGGACTGTCTCACCAAAGTGGTGCATGCTCTGGTTATCTCCCGCTTGGACTACTGCAATGCGCTCTATGTGGGGCTGCCTTTGAAGGTGACCCGGAAACTGCAATTAATCCAAAATGCGGCAGCTAGACTGGTGACTGGGAGTGGCCGCCGAGACCACATAACACCGGTCCTGAGAGATCTGCATTGGCTCCCAGTACGTTTCCGAGCACAATTCAAAGTGTTGGTGCTGACCTTTAAAGCCCTAAACGGCCTCGGTCCTGTATACCTGAAGAAGCGTCTCCACCCCCATCATTCAGCCCGGACACTGAGATCCAGCGCCGAGGGCCTTCTGTCTGTTCCCTCACTGCGAGAAGCAAAACTACAGGGAACCAGGCAGAGGGCCTTCTCGGTAGTGGCGCCCGCCCTGTGGAACGCCCTCCCATCACAGGTCAGGGAAATAAACAACTACCTGACATTCAGAAAAAACCTGAAGGCAGCCCTTTTTAGGGAAGTTTTTAATGTTTGATATTGTTGTATTTGGTTTCTGTTGGAAGCCGCCCAGAGTGGCTGGGGAAATCCAGCCAGATGGGCGGGGTACAAATAATAAATATTATTAAATATTATTATTATTGAGTCAATGGCAACATTTGGTCTTGAATATTTTATTTCCTGACTGTTGCCAGTTTCCAAATGTTTGGAAGAGGGATGACAAAACATTTGTTTTGGCTCTTTAAGTTTCAAAACTTCAGCTTGCTTGTTTATCAGGTGGTGGAAATATGGTTCAATTCATTTCACTCATCTGTGATACCGCTGTCATGTTGTAAACATTCGCGGAGCAAACAGTCACCTGTGTTTCTGCCTGTTCTTGAATGCCAGCCACTGATTGCAGGACCAGGCACTGGACTTCCCATACCCCAACCCATATAATAAGAGACCAATAAGACTAGGTTTGGGGTCAAAAGAGGCCACAACTTTATTGAATACAGATGAAAGAGGTTTGGCTTGGGCATGGGGCAAACTAAATACTTCTGGACCGCCTGCCAGAAGTGGCACATGGTCAATCCAGGCAGGGGTCCCCAAAACCTACATCTAATAGGGTGACCCCCGCAGGAAGGTCCTCCTGTGTGGGGGTAGCCAGCAGATGGGACGGCCAGTAATGCTGGAGTTCCCGCTCCCACTGTGCCGTGAAAAGGGTCCGCTGGCTACGATCTGAAGGTTTAGCTTGTGAGTTTGGATAGTTGGTTGCCTCTGAAGTTTTCTGCGAGTGTCTGTGAGTTCCAAAGGTTCCGGAGAAGAAGAAGAACTAAACTAAGCGATGGCCAAAAATTAGATGGCCAAATAAAAGGTTTTAAAATGAAATGAAATAAATACAAAGGAGACTGCAGTCTGGTGAAGAAGCCTTCCGCTACCCTGCGTGGTTGGTTTCAGTTTCTCTTTCTCTCTATGCTTGTCACGCAACGATGGTCTTACTCGGCTTGCCTCGCGCTTTCTCCACACCACAACAGGGAATGGCGGCTATTTATTGAAGGGTCAAACAACATCACAACATGCATATCAACCAATTACAATCCTGTTACTGTGCTAAGTTTAAGCGGGAAACAGACTAACGACCGTTACCTTATTTAAAGCTAGAGCACCTTTTTTAACCGCGGAAGGATCCATGCAGCGAGTTGCCTATCGGATCCTTTTTACCCTTCCTTCCAAGGGCGGAAGGATTTCACAAAGTAAACATAAATAAACAGGTGCAAAGGCACCTATAAAACATATTCCCACACTCCTGCCCCCCCACACTCCCCCTGGACCCCTTTAATGGGATACACTGGGTCCAATGCTTTTATAAAGCCCAGCATATTATTTCCGTCTTCTTCTTTTTTTACATTCACCAGTTCTGTAACTCGCAGACTTACCTAGCTGTTTCCTGCCCTAGGATTCTGGTCTTTGCCTGTTCCTTTTTCTTTAGCAAAAGTCACGAGCAGTTCAGAGCAGTGGTTTACCTTCCCATCTTCTTTTTATACAGACAGGTGTGTTTTATCGCCATTTAAGTTGCCTTTACTTGCGAGTTCCATGCTTTGTTGTTGTTTTTTAAGGGCTAGATTTTTGGGTTGTTAGGGTCTCGAAGTCCCTCTGCTATAAAATTCTGAAATATCTACCTACCTGTCTTTATGCACAAACCGAGGGTGCTGGTAGCTTTTATTGGGGGAGAGCAATCTCTGCAAAAAGCCGCTGGTGTCAAGGAGAAAGTATTAAATTCTGAGCTGCTGCTGGCTGCTTGTCCCTTAGTAGGGTAAAGTAATGGTTTCAGCCTGGAGCAGAGCTGTGCACAACTGAACATATGGTCTGAAAGCTGCCAGAAAACAGCCAAGCTCCAGAGAAGTCTGCCTGCCAAAAACACTCCTTTGTTGAATGCCCTTATCATGCTCTGGCTCAGCTCTGGTCTCTTCCGAATCATGAGAAGGAGGGTGGGGAATACAGCTACCTGCTAGGGCACTCAGTTCTGTGGGGCTCTGAGTCTTTTCCGCTGGCAGGTTTCTTGGCAAAGACCAGTGGTTTTGTAATAGATGTGAGAAAGAAAGCTCAGAAATAAACAGAAGGAACTTAGTCCTGAGCAAACAGGTTTAGGGTTGCACTGCAGATGTGTAAGGGGATTCTGAATACTTCCAAAATATTATATATGCACAAATTCTTATATACTTGGTTGAGAAATTGGCTTGTTGACTTTCCTAAAGGAATGGAAGAAGTTTTCGATATATTTGGAAAGCAATTGTAATCAATTGACATCGCTTGTAGGGTTAAAAGAAGTTTTGTAAGGAGTAATTTATAAACTATTGTGAAGAGTTTATAGCAATAATTATAGAAACAAAATGCATAATTAGAAAGACTTTAGAAAACCATCATTCGAGGTTGAAGGAAGTCTAAGGCTGTGATAGCCAAAAAAATTGAAATGATGTTTAAAAGGATGTTATGCTGTAAAATCTGTGTAATAGCTAATTAAAAAAAAAAATTTTTTTTTTTTTTAAAAGAGAGAGAGAGAAATTGGCTGGTTGGTCCTACTCAGGGGTGGGGATGCAGGAGAAATTGGATCAAGTTCACATTGAAAACCCATTTCATATTCTCCAACCTTTCTCTGATGAAAATAGGGACATCCCATTCCATCATCATCATTTTATTATTTATACCCTGCCCACCTAATTGGGTTGCCACACAATGCCACAGCCATTCTGGCCAGCTTTCCAACATATATAACAATAGAACATTTAAAGACTTCCCTATACAGGGCTGTCTTCTGATGTCTTCTAAAGATTATCTCCCTGGCTCGGGGTCACATAATTTCATATCCTCCAACATTTCTCCGATGAAAATAAGGTTGTCCTAAGGAAAAGCAGGACATTCTGGGATCAAATTTTAAAAACCAGAACAGCTTCTGTAAATCCGGCACCGTCCCTGGAAAATAGGGACACTTGGAAGGTCTGCAGAATTCTGGACTTGGTGGGCCTTTGTTCTGCTCCAGTTGGGCTCTTCCCATGTTCTTGCTCAAGGTTATTGCTATGTGAGGACCTGTAAAAGGAGTTCAAGCCCCTTCCTGTAATATTCTGAATGAAAGGTAAAGGTAAAGGGACCCCTGACCATTAGGTCCAGTCATGGACGACTCTGGAGTTGCGGTGCTCATCTTGCTTTATTGGCCGAGGGAGCCGGCGTACAGCTTGCAGGTCATGTGCCCAGCATGACTAAGCCGCTTCTGGTGAACCAGAGCAGCGCACGGAAACGCTGTTTATCTTCCCGCTGGAGCAGTACCTATTTATCTTCTTGCACTTTGATGTGCTTTTCAAACTGCTAGGTTGGCAGGAGCAGGGACTGGGCAACGGGAGCTCACCCTGTCGTGGGGATTCGAACCACCAACCTTCTGATCAGCAAGCCCTAGGCTCTGTGGTTTAACCCACAGCGCCACCTGCATCCCTTAAATATTCTGAATAGCCTTCCCCAATTACCCCAATGGGATGTGAGGTTACTGATTTCCTCTCATTATGTTTTGATTTCATTCTCATTTTGTCTTCTATTTCACCATTACAATTCCTAATTTATTTATTTTTTAAAAATGAGTTTTATGTGTAACAAAAACTTTAGACACCCGTGATGGATGAGTTGATTGACATGTCATAATAAAATCACCACAAAATAATGGATTTGTTGTGAGAGCAGCTGAGTGGTAGCCAAAGTATCAAATCATTTAATGAATGATCATGATGCTGTGTGTTTGGGTGGAGAGGGGTGGCGGTGTTGGTGTCATTACGTTATCAGCTTTACCACCTCAAAACATAGAAGACTTGTAAAGGATTGATCTG